>NC_053496.1:90220211-90442711 GCF_905171775.1 Rana temporaria | reverse complement strand
ATGTTTGAAGGAAAGTGTGTGGGCCAGAGATGTTTTTCCCTTAATCCGTGATGACTCATATTTTTTATATTTGCCTTGAGAACCATACAGCTTATAGCACTTCAGTGCAAATTGTTTTTTGTGACATTCAAAAAATGTCTTTGATCAAGCCTATGATTGATGAATTGGCATTAAAATCCTTCTAAGATTCATGTAGTTCACATCTATGCCTATGAAATTAACTTTCAAGTACACAGTAACAACCTGTTATTGTAAATCTAAGGGCTTATACACACAGACTTAAGAAATTCAGTGTTCAGGTCCTTACTGTGTTCAGTTATTTATACAGATATGAATGCGCTAGGATTGTATGCTAGGGGTTCATTCACACAGCTGTAATGTGCTCAGTATTTAACTTTGAGCTGCATAAAATAAAGTAAAAAATATTGTGTTAATTGTCCATTTTTTACTAAATTCTACAATTCTTTAACCACTTAAGACCCGGACCAACATGCAGGTAAAGGACCAGGCCCCTTTTTGCGATTCGTGACTGCGTCGCTTTAACTGACAATTGCACGGTCGTGCGACGTGGCTCCCAAACAAAATTGGCGTCTTTTTTTCCCCACAAATAGAGCTTTCTTTTGGTGGTATTTGATCACCTCCTGCGGTTTTTATTTTTTGTGCTATAATCAAAAATAGAGCGACAATTTTGAAAAAAATGTTTAATTACTTTTTGCTATAATAAATATTCCCCAAAAATATATAAAAAAAAATGTTTTCTCAGTTTAGGCCGATACGTATTCTTCTACATATTTTTGGTAAAAAAAATCGCAATAAGCGTTTATCGATTTGGTTTGCGCAAAATTTATAGTGTTTACAAAATAGGGGATAGTTTTATTGCATTTTTATTAATAAATTATTATTTTTTTACTACTAATGGCGGCGATCAGCGGTTTTTTCGTGACTGCGACATTATGGCAGACACATCGGACAATTTTGACACATTTTTGGGACCATTGTCCTTTTCACAGCAAAAAATGCTATAAAAATGCTTTGTTTACTGTGAAAATGACAATTGCAGTTTGAGAGTTAACCACTAGGGGGGGCTGAAGGGGTTAAGTGTGACCTCATATGTGTTTCTAACTGTAGGGGGGGCGGGGCTGGACAGGTGACCTCATTGATCGCCTTTCCCTATATCAGGGAACAGACGATCAATGACAGCGCCACTGTGAAGAACGGGGTAGGTGTGTTTACACACACCTCTCCCCGTTCTTCAGCTTCAGGGACCGATCGCGGGACTCCGGCAGCGATTGGGTCACGGAGCTTCGGACCGGGTAGCGGGCGCGCGCCTGCAACCCACGGCTGGGCATTTAACAATCACGTACAGGTACTTGATTGTGCCCAGCCGTGCCATTCTGCCGACGTATATCGGCGTTAGGCGGTCCTTAAGTTGTTAAAGTGGATGTAAACCACTTTTTTTTTATTTTGTATGCTGTCACGATGTAGAGTATACGATTTCCTATCATTTGTGCCCAGTCTTACCACAAAGAGTTAATCCAGCTCTAAGCAATCCTCTTTTTTTTTTCTTTTTTTCAGTGAGATAAACGGACAAACGGGAAAAAACTTTTGTCTGTTCCTCCCCCTTGCTATGAATGACAGGTTATTTATAGATCTCATGCAGTAGCCTGAGGCAGGCATTATTTTTTAATTCCCACCCCCACTCCTTTTCTGAAGTCATGTGGTTACTTTTCTGGATTTTGACTGGATGTTGGTGATCATAGCAGAATTTAGTGTAAGGGGAGTGTAGAGGTGGGCGGGGAGTTTACTGACTCCACCCATCGAGTTCCACCCATCGAGCTCCAGACAACAGATCCACCCACAGAATCTGCAGTTTTTCAGTTCTTATAACAGACAGAGGGGAGACATTTGACAGGTAAGGATACATGCAAAGGCTTGTATATCCTTATAGATCAGCACTATGGCAGTAGTTTAGAAAGGATGAGAGTGGCTTTACATCCATTGTAATCTTATGCAAAGATTTAACACACAACTTACTGAAAGTTCAGTACCAACCTTCCTATTTTACCAGTCTGTTTATTTTTTTACATTGTGTTGTTGCCTAAAGACCCAGCCCAACTACTACCTCATCACCCTCGCTCTGTTTCTTAAAAACAATCTGTCATTGGATAAATACAGGGGCTTTTGCGATTGCTAGTTGCCTGGCTGTTCTAATCCTTTTTGTGGCAAGTTGCCAATCTGGAACAAGTATACATATCTAGAAAGGCAGATATTCTTATGTGATACAAATTAATGAAGCAAGACGATCCGACTGGCATCAAGGGCACTAACATTTTCAGAAGGAAAGGTAGGCAGTAGCGGCCTCCTTGTATCTCCTATGATATGTTTCCTTTAAAAGTGACAATTTATTGTTTAAAAAAACTTGCTGCAAAATGTGTGTGGCGCATAAATCATAATCCGTGTTGCATTCGTATGGCAGAAGATAAAATAAAATTAATAGTATATGAATGTGCTTGTATATTTATTTATTTATTTTTTTTCACTTGGTTGCTTAGACTATTAAATGTATTCTTCCTTGCTAAACCTGTTTTATGCGTCATTTTGAATCATTTTATAAAATGCCATTTTATAATATGCTATTATGCATTATGATTACAGTAGTAAAATGTGTTTGGTGTTTTTTATGCAGCCCCTGTTTATCACAGTTCATTTTGTCTCATGTTTTTAGTGTTTCATTCTTTCATCTATGCTTCTTCTAGGACATATTGCTGATGTTTGTTAATGGACGCCATCAACATCCATCACTTGCCTGCTCCAGCTATCTAACATAAGGTAATAATAATAATAATAATTCGTAATTGAAATATAGAATGAGTAACAGTAATTTAAGTATAATGAAGTAAAAGTGAAGCAACTAAAATGGTTTGGATCTGACCAGGGCCAGATTAAGAACATCATGGGCCTGGTGCTGAGGATTTTGGTGGGGCCTTTTAGGCTGCATTCACACCTCCGCGACAAGTAACGCCGCGTACGCGGCGTATTTTGCCGCGAATAGTGTAACTTTTTTTTTACAAATCCTTCCTATTGCTTTGTATGGCCGAACGCCAATGCCGCCTGAAAAAAAGGGTCCGGAACTTTTTTTCATGCCGCAGGTGTACGGCGTCTATGAGATGTGAACCATCTCATAGACAGCAATGGGAATTCTCCCCTCAAGCGGCACGAGCGGCCGGCGTCGGGCGTTTTGTCGCGGACGTGTGAATGGGGTGTAATAAATAATAAATAAATGCGTGGGAATGACATGAACGCAGCCCAGCCAAGGCAAGTGACCAAAGGCACAGAACCCAGAAGGAAGACCGGGTGAAGATGCAAGTGTCCAGGCCCCGCCTGATTCATCGCAGCACTGGAGTGCTCAGTCTGAAAATTGAAGTGTACACTAATGTGCTAATATGCTGTGTATACTTGTACGTTGTGGCATAACCTATCACAGGGCCTCTAAAAAGTAGTAATGTCAGGAAAGTTTACTACCGCTTTATTATCACAGGATCCCAGGAGCCTCTCATGGGGCCCCCTACTGACCCGGTGGACGGTGGCCCTTGGGCAGTGCCTAAGTGCACAGTTGCCAACATTTAAAAAATATTTTCAGGGCCACTTTTTTATATAAGTGCTATATTTAGAGTAGCTGAGATCCCCGATGTTCCTCTATACATCATAGTAGTAATCACAAAATTAAATGAGTACTAATAATGGGGCAGAACAAATATGAGAACTGAGATTTCCTTTAGTTGAACTAACAAAAGTGTGTCCATTCTAGAGCTGGTAACATTGAGGATATTCAGTATAATTTTAAAGAACTGTTTTTGTGGGTAAGCGACATGGGGGAGGAGTATGGACGGTATATAAGTGGGAAGTATGTGCAGGTGAGGGAGAGGAATGTGGAGGGTCTAACAGTGGGCACTATGTACAGGAGAGGAGTACAAAGGGTACGGAAAAAAGCACTATGTACAGGAGAGGAGTGTGAAGGGTATGACAATGGGCAGTATGTACAGGAAGAGTGAGGGGATATGACAGAGGGTAGTACGTACCAGAGAGAAGTGTGGAGGGTATGATGGGGCAGTATGTACAGGAGAGGAGTGTGGAGGGTATGACAGTGGGCAGTATGTACAGGAGAGGAATGTAGATGGTATGATAGTGGGCTCTATGTATAGGAGAGGAGTGTGGAGGGTATGACAGTGAACACTATGTATAGGAGAGGAGTGTGGAGGGTATGACAGTGGGCACTATGAATAGGAGAGGAGTGTGGAGGGTGCGACAGTGGGCACTAAGTACAGGAGAGAAGTGTATGACAGCGGGCTCTATGTATAGGAGAGGAGTGTGGAGGGTATGACAGTGGGCACTATGTACAGGAGAGGAGTGTGTAGGGTATGACAGTGGGTACTATGTATAGGAGAGAAGTGTGGAGAGTATGACAGTGGGCACTATGTACAGGAGAGGAGTGTGGAGAGTATGACAGTGAGCACTATGTACAGGAGTGGAAGGATATTTAGGGACTGAGTAGTGGTTAAGCGGATTGAATGGATTGAAATTACGCCAATTATGCAGAGACCAGCCATAGTCAATCTATGTATGGGCTAGCTGGTTTTACACAAGTCAATCTATTAATCAACTTGCGTACAACCAGCCTGTTTTTTTTTTCTTAAAACAATCAGTGCTGCCAGCTAAAGTTAGCAACACTGATCATTGTACGCACTGGCAGAACACAATAACACTGCAGGAGTGATTCCCCCATCCACAGGTCAGCAGGTGAGAGGGTGTGTGGGGACAGGCTGGGGAGAGATACTAGTCAGTGGCTGGGTAGGCACTGGTAGTATCAGAGCCAGATACACACAGGTTACATACGCCACGATCGTTAGAGCGAGAACAATAATTCTAGTACTAGACCTCCTCTGTAACTCTAAACATGTAACCTAAAAAAATGTAAAGCATCGCTTAGGATACCAAAAAAAAAATGTGCTTACTTAACTAACTAACTGTTTTTTTAATGAATGAAACATTTTTTTCCAAAAAAACATGTTTGAAAAATTGCTGCGCAAATACCGTGCTAGAGCTGCACAATTAATCGTTAAAAATCGTGATCTCGATTCAACCCCCCTGACGATCTCCAATGCAGAGTTTGCTGATTCTTTCATATAACAAGTGGAGAGACTTTCAGCTGTCAAAAGAAAATATCTGGGCAGTCTGCGAAGTTTGTAAACAAAATGAAACATTGTAACTAAATTTAACCACTTAAAGTCCAACACTTGTTTCTTAAGTTAGAAAGCAATATTATTTGCTAGAAAATTACTTGGAACTGCCAAACATTATATATATTTTAGCAGAGACTCTAGGAAATACAATGGCTATTGCTGCAATATGTTATGTCACACTGCATTTTCCCACTTCAATGAATAATAAAAACCATAAAAACAAAACAGTGAAGTTAGCCCATTTTTTTTTTTTTTGTTTTAATGTGAAAGATGATGTTACGCCGCAACAATCGTGAGAGAATCGTGATCTATCTTCTAAGCAAAAAATTCTCATTTTAGCCAGAATCATGCAGCTCTGTACCCTGCAACATAAAAAGTGCAAAGACCACCATAGAGTAATTTTCTAGCAAAAAACAAATGATGATTTTTACATGTAGTAGAGAAGTGTCAGAATTGGCCTGGGTGGCAAGGGGTTAATTACCATGAGTAATATACAAATAATTATTATAAGCCCTGTGATCCTATCAGTCTGCTGTAGTGTGTCAGCTTGTATTTATATTGGCCGCTCTGTATGTAGCTTCTGACAGGCTGTGCAAGCAGGCCCGTATCTCCGGAACCATAAATGATAGCCGTCCCATATTTTAACCAGTTGTGGGGTAGCTCTTCCCATGCCTACCCCCAAATGTGGGGTTTCTGTGACCACTGGTCATCGAGCTACAACCCCCCAAATTCGAACTTAGAAAAAAAAAATTCTTAAAAAAAAAAAAAATTTTTTTTTTTTTTTTTTTTTTTTGGCAAATGGGCCTATCTTGAGAAAGGGGCCTGGAGCTGCAGCTCCATCAGCCCCATTGTTAATCCGGCCCTGGATCTGACAGGTTTCTGTCAGGAAAAAAATCAAATGTATGTGCAATTGTTTATTGAAGTGTAACAAAAAGCTGGAATGTGACAAATCTTTAAGCATTGAGTCTGCATGCACACTCGTGTTTTTTTAAGCTACCATGAGCTATTGTTGGCATTTTTTTCTGTTCCTAGAAGCTAAATGGTGTCATCCTATGTGTCCATGCACATTACTTTAGGCTATTGGCATTTTTTGAGCTTCAGCATCTGGGAGCAGAAAAAAAATGTTTTTGTAGATTTTATATGGAGTGTTTTTCCAGCAGTAAAAACATTTTATTTTATTTTTTTTATTATTTATTTTTTTACAGCTGAATTTAAACAAAACAATTGCTGAGAAACAAAATTGCGCGATCCTCCACCCAATCCATACCAGGCCCTTTCAGGTCCGATACGGATTTTAAGAGGAACCCCATGGAAAAATAAAAATTGCGTCCATACCAGACCCTCATCCACGCACGCAGCCTGGCAGGCTAGGGTAGGGGGGGGCAAGCGAGCCCCCCCCCCTCATGAATCATACCAGACCACATGCCCTTAAAGGGGTTGTAAAGGAAACATTTTTTTTTTCATAATAAGCATCCTTTACCTGCAGACATTCCTCTTTTCACTTCCTTTATTGTTCGTTTTCAGAAGTTGCTCTATTTCTTCTCTGTTCTGTTCACTTCCTGCTTGTCTGATTTTTACTCACCACTGTGAAGGGAGGCTTTACTGCGGTGGTCAGTGACGTGCTCGCCCCCTCCTGGGAACTACATATGTGCGGCAGGACGCTCTCTACGTGTTAGAGACTTCAAGGAGGTGTGAATTACTGGGTGTGCCGCAATGCATACTGGGAAATGTAGTTCTTGCATGAATGAGCACCGCAAACCAGGAAGTGAATGAGCGAACAGAAACTAGAACGCCGGAGGTGATATAGATGAAGGAATTTAATAGGTATTTACTCTTACACTATTCTGTCTGTCTACCTTGCAGACATTATTTTTTTTTTCCCTTTACAACTCCTTTAACAGTGCTCCCCCCCAAAGCACCTTGTCCCCATGTTTAACAAGGGGACCCTCAGATCCCAGCCCCCCTATGTGAATGAGTATGGGACATCATCAGTTGGCCCACCTACCCCAAAGCACGCCTCCCATTTTGAGGGCATGTGGCCTGGTATGGTCCCTTTTCTGGTCTGCCAGGCTGCATGCTTGGATAAGGGTCTGGTACCCCCATGCTTTTTCTTTTTTTTTTGGCAGAAGTTGTTGCCCGGCTGACAGCTGATGAGTCATCCTTAGTTAAGGACGAGGTGTACGGCTTCCCAGCCTGTTTATTAACGACCAGCTATTCATTGGTTAAGTGTGAAAATGTTGTTTTTTATTTTATTTATTCATTGGTTAAGGACACCGACTGCCACGGCTTCTTAACAAAAACGCTACCACTCGCAAAGTATTGAAAATGCTCCTAAACACTGTAAAAAAAAAACTGCTAAAGATCGGCGGTTTTTATCCAGCTTTTTTTTCAGCGTTTTTTGAGCATCTAGTGTGCATGGAGCCTGAGCATGATTTATACAAAAAATTCACAGGTGAATCATGCACTGAGTTAAAACAGATTTTACACTTCTCCAGGTGCTAAAGTACACAAAGGGGTGGGGTCACCCAGTGACCTCTTGGCTGATCCCACCCCCTTATAATGTCATTGACTATATATGGACATGTTCATACAGTATATGGTCAATGACATAAGGGGGCTGGGTCATCAATGATTTCACACTATGACCCTGGCCAATTGTTTACTTTGGGGGCAGGGAGAACCAGCAATGTGTTTTGGTGCAATGGAAGTGGTCTGGTTTAGCAGGAGATGGTTTATTTTTATTTTTTCTTCATAGTGTAGGTATGTGACTGTCATTCATGGTGATTGATGTGGACCTACATCTCTGGGAGAAGTGATTGATGGATCTACATCAGGGGACTATTTTTTTTTTTTTTTTTTTTTTTAAGGATATCAAAAACAGTGTAATGTCCTTATTTACACTTGTGTGTTTTTGTTTTTATTAATGTTTTTTTTTTTTAATGAATGAGTAGGGGTACTGTGTACCCCTACTCATTCATTTGGGGGGACCTGGTGCCAGGTTTGTGGCAGAGGCCCTTTTCTTTAACATGGGTAAAGGGTGCTTTGCCAAGCGGGGTCCCCTCCCTGTCAAAGTACCCCCCATGTTTAGGGCATGTTACCTGGTACCTGGTCTGGCTCAGAAGTGGTGGGGGAAAGGTTGGGGCAGCAAGATTGTGCCCTCTTTACTTGTCTGCCAGGCTGCATGCCTGTATAAGGGTATGGTATGGATTTTGGGGGGAACCTCATGAGAGAGATATATATATATATATATTGGGTGTTAAGGATGCCAGGGGTCAGATGGAAAAACTGATGTAAACTGCATACTTTTTTTATTTTTTATGTGACTGAACAGATGATGCTTGTGTGAAAGGGACCAAAACCTTGTTAGTTTACCAGCTTGGATCCTTTTTATCTATTGTATGATTTTAAAGCTCAGCCCTGTTCATTTCAAGCCTTTATCCTATAAAACATCATTAAAAAAATGTGTCATCTGTAAGCAGCCAATGATTTGAGAATTTTGTGACCTTATAAAAGATATGTTGAAGGCTTTCATGTAGTGAATCTGCACTCATCCAACTTTATTTTATGAATCACAGATGCAAGACGTATCATTAGGCCAGCTGGTGCATTAATGTTGTTAGAGTAAAACTAATTTTAGCCACGTGGTCTAGCTAATCGGTAAAAACCATTACATCATAGTATATGTTGTGTGCACAGCATCTGCTATCATTGTGCCTACAGTATATTGGAGTTCATTGCAGTAATTGGCTTTGCACATGGGGGTAAAATGATCATACTGCAACCCTTTGATTCATTTCCAGTGATGTCCTGCTGCTTTTCAATAAAAATGTAAGATTTGTAGGCAAGCCATGGGAGGCATGTAGGCAAACCATGGGAGGCATGTAGGCAAACCATGTCGATTTGTATAACGGTGGATAATATTTCCTGGAAGTGTGTGCTGTGCTTGGTGGAACCGGTTCTATCGCAGTATCTATGCAGAACAGCTAGTCTACAGAGGGTGGCCAATAGCATGCAAGCTGCAGTTGGATCAAGTTACATACAGCCTGTTCCTTCCGAGTTTAACATAAAGTAGAACTCCAGGCAAAATTCCTTAAATAAACATTAGGCTTTCTCTATCATAATTGATTCTGCCAGTGCTGCTTTTGAAATTTCTTTTACTAAAGCTGCTTTCTCTAAGGAAGAAATGTAAAGCAGGCACTTGTTGAGGAAGCGTCCTCTTTCACAGAATGTGTCTTGCTCATCAGGGGAAGAATCCAGGCTCTGCTGACCTATAGAGGGAGACATTTAGCTAGATTCAGAAAGAGTTAGGCCGGTGTAGTATCACCGTTTGCTCCCTATCACAGAATGCTGCCTAAGTCACGTGGCGGCAAACTGCGCATGCGTTCCAACGCCAAATGTGATGCGTTCCAGGGGATTCACGACACTACCCTTCAGTGAACCCATCACAATTTGTCACGGAAGTGACGTATTACCATACACGGAGCGGGGGGGGGGGGACAGAGAGGGATCCATTCAGAGCGAGAGAGAAATAGACATATAGAGATACGTAGATACATTCAGAGCGAGAGAGAAATGGACATATAGAGATACGTAGATACATTCAGAGCGAGAGAGAGATACTGACAGAGAACCGGGGCTCAGGGAGGGGATTACCTCCCCTATGTGCATTACTTCCGTTATCTATAATATATGTACACTATCTCTCTCTCGCTCTGAATGTATCTCACTATCTCTATTTCTCTCTCGCTGTGAATGGGTCTCTCTCTCTGTCCCCCCCCCGCTCCGTGTATGGTAATACATCACTTCCGTGACAAATTGTGATGGTTCACTGAAGGGTAGTGTCGTGAATACCCTGGAACGCATCGCATTTGGCGTTGGAACGCATTGCGCATGCGCAGTTCGCCGCCACGTGACTTCCGGAGCATTCTGAGATAGGGAGCAGAATATGACACTGCACCGGCTTATCTACAGATAAGCCGACCTAACTCAGAATCTACGCCGACTTATGTTTAAGTGTATGCTCAAACAGAGATACGCTTAAACATATCTAAGATACGACGGCTGACAATGGCAATCTGTGTCTATCGAACCTGCGGTCAAATGTGCCTAACCTAACGCTATTAGTCAAGACGATTATACATAGAGAGAAAAGATTCGACATTATAGAGACAGTGTTGGGGTAGACCATTCGACATGAATGACGAAGATTCGACAAGCAGCTAAACTGTACAATGCCGCAATCGTACATTTCCGGTCAAATGCTTGGCCCATAGGCTATAGAAGAATTTATATGTTGGTTGACTAGTAATAATAATTTATAAATACAATTATTACTAGTGTCATACAACATTAGATTTCTTCTATAGCTTGTGGGCGGAACATTCGACCGAAAATGTATGATTGCGGCGTCGTACAGTTTAGCTGCTTCGTCAAATCTTCTTAGAACATTCGACAGACACCATAAGCCTTCAATGACAGATTCGACCTTAATTCGGATTTTCGGACGAATGCATTTAACGAAACAAAATTAAATAAAAACTATTTTCGGGAGTAACTAAATTTATTTTTCGGAAGAAAACAAAATTCCGAAACAAAATATTTCAGTGTGCACGTGTCTAATACATAGTGTGTGCAGAACGGAGTAGGATTTATGCTTTTGTTTGTTTTTATGTAAAGATGCTACCTAAGGCTGGCATACATTATAAAATTGTCTTGTTAAATTTCCTTTTGATTAACCTGCAACTATGTAGTGCAAGGAATAAAAGAAAAAAAGGTGATGAGCACAATCCCTAACACATAAACGTGCAAAGTGGTATGAATGCACACTATTAAATGCCGATATCGGTGTACCAATAAAGTGCAACTATCAGTGCAAAAACGACAATGGCTAATATATAACCAGCTGAATGATGGCGATAACCCAGTACCACTAAGTGCTGGACACCACCAAATAACAATGTGCCGAATACAAAATAATGTGCAATAAACAAAGTCCAATAGCATTTGCTGCCAAATGAGTGCTTCAAATGAAAAAATGCAGGTCTTCTTATGCAGTGGGCTCACAGAGCGCTTACCTCCAACATATAAACCTCGGGCATAAAACGCTGCAGACAAACTTCCTTAGCAGAGGATGACTTTAAAACGTTATCTTCTTAGTACTCCTGGTGGCGATACTGAAAATGGAGGCTCGCAATAAGGTATGATGGTTAACCAGAGGGAAAGAACAAACAGAATGCTACATGTAAGATTACATATCCGCGTTTGGATGCTACATTTCTGTAAGCATTTAATTTTAATCATTAAAGTCGCCTGTTTACTTCACTATGGGAGCATTCTGTTTGTTCCTTCCCTCTGGTTAACCATCATACCTTATTGCGAGCCTCCATTTTTCTGAAGTCCAGTATCGCCACCAGGAGTACTAAGAAGATAACGTTTTAAAGTTGTCCTCTGCTAAGCAAGTTTGTCTGCAGCGTTTTATGCCCAAGGTTTATATGTTGGAGGTAAGCGCTCTGTGAGCCCACTGCATAAAAAGACCTGCATTTTTTCATTTGAAGCACTCATTTGGCAGCACATGCTATTGGACTTTATTTATTGTTTATTGCACATTATTTTGTATTCGGCACATTGTTATTTGGTTGTGTCCAGCACTTATTGGTACTGTTACCACCATCATTCAGCTGGCTATATATTAGCCATTGTTGTTTTTGCACTGATAGCGGCATTTAATGGTGTGTATTCATACAACTTTGCACGTTTATGTGTTCGGGATTGCGCTCATCACCTTTTTTCCTTTTTTTTCCAATTTGTTAGTGATTTGTACACTTATTGATTTGAGCAGCACTCTCATTTATTACACATTTCCCTGGTTTTGATTGTCTATTATTCACTTGGCCAGCGCAGAAGATCCTTTATCTTTCTGTAGTGCAAGGGACTGCCTTGGTTGCATACTAATTGAAAGTGTTTAGTTTTGACTCCATATTAATTGTTTTGGTAAATCTAAAGGAAAATTGTCACACTCTGGTGATTACCCCTAGGCCTGCATTGGATGTGATGACACTGAGGAAGAGTCCACTGTTTAGGGGAAAAGACGAGAGTGTCGGTGATCTGCCGATTATGGTTCCTCCTGTCGATATGGTTCCCCTCTTGACTGCGCAATCGGAGCCGACGGAAATCACCGAACCTGAGCAGCTGTAGCAAGAGGTCCAGGGCGATGTGGATTTTGCTGTAAGTGGCCAGTCGGCCTCACGTCCTCGCTTCGCTCGGACGGCTCGCTGCGCTCGCTCGGCCTCCTGGCTCGGCCTCCTGGCTCTTCTTTTTTTTTTTTTTTTTAACATCCTCCAATCCACGGGGATGTTAAGGAATGAGCCTGGATGCCGCCTGAGGTTCGGAGATTTCCGTGGGCTTAGTCTGCGCCTGCGCAGTCAAGCGGGGAACCATATCGACAAAACATCGGCAGCCAATAGACCAGAGGATCATTTTAAGTAAAACATTTATTTTTCAAGCCCTACTGGTTCTTATAAAACATTTTAACCTTTTACTTTAAAGAGGCTGTAAAGGTAAAAGTTTTTTCACCTTAATGCATTCTATGAATTAAGTTGAAAAAACATCTGCTGATTAGCGGCCTCGGAGCCCCCCTTTACTAACCTGACCCCTTGAAAGTCCCGCGCCGTGAACGCGCAGGCTTCTCAACCATCTTCCTGGCTCATTCATTGGTTGATTGAAATCAGCGCAGCCATTGGCTTGCGCTGCTGTCAATGGCATCCAATGACGCGGGGGCGGGGCCGAGTGATAGTCGGCGGCTATGGCTGCCGCTGTATCACGGGACCGCACGTCCGCAATAACTCAACACCATGTGAGCCCGCTCGCATGAAGGTGTTGAGCCCTTGCGGAGGGGTAGCTGAGACAGCTGCCGAGCGACCCAGAAGACCAGGTTCGGGGCCACTCTGTGCAAAACGAGCTGCACAGTGGAAGTAAGTATAACATGTTTGTTGTTTTTTTTTTGTTGTTGTTTTTTTAACAATTTTATCTGTGGTGATCCTTTAAACCTTTAAAATTTTATTCTTGAATGGTATAGGTGGTCAACCAAAGTCGCCTTTACAGATCCACATCAGAGGAGGAAATTGGTGGTCTTTACTGCTTGAAAAAATTAAAATAAATTAAAAGCAGACATGTTACAGTTTTTAAATAGAGTATCTACCAACTGTTTAAATACTGCTTACATGAACAGGAAGAGAATTCTAAAGCCATTAGACTACTTCCAGAAATGTAAACTCATGCCATCTGTGATGTGTAGGCATTTATGCGTGTAGAAATTGATGAATTTCTTCAGCTGATGTAGTGTATTACAAGGGAATGTAGTGTCAGTTTTCTTTTTTCGTTAGGTGGCTGTTAATTGGCATGTTCACCAAGCTAGGGAAAACTGAATTTAGATGCCAGGGTTTTGGTAAAGCAGAGGACACAATTACATGAAACTGGATATCTAAAGGATTTTCAGCAAAGAGCTGAAAATGTTAACTTTAACGGTCCCGTTATATAAGGTGATGTTAACAAGATAATTTGGATCACCTTGCTGCTCACATGCGTCTGGTCCATATGCTCTGCAGCTTTCTGAGAAGTCAGGAAATCCCCAAAGACTTAATTTATTAGTATTTCTGCAGAACAGGATGCAAGTACAGAAAGTGCAGGGAGAGTGCATTTGTATCTTGAAACACATTTTAAATATTTTTTTTTTCTCCAAAGGGGATTTCCAGCTGACAGTGGCTTGCTCTTGGGAAGAGTATCTGTTGAGATCATCATTTTTTTTTTTTTTTTTTTTTTTTTTTTTTTTACGTCTGAACTCTCACGGCTTCACTCCCACAGCCCAGTGTGAACCAGGGCTGAAGGAAAGAAAGTTACTGCTCCAGGTGGATTGTGTTAGGATGATCAGTATGGTCTCAGAAGATCAAGGGTGCTGGCAATGCACAAGGCAACGAATGGAAAAAGAAAATATGGACAGCCGCACTCCAAAAAACTTTGATGGTTGTCTTTATTTAAAAAAGGAAAAATGCACTACAAGTCACAGCTCACAACACTGGAGTAAAACGGCTGATGCGTTTCGCACTATAAATTAGTGCTTAATCATAGCTAAGCGGGGTGCGGCTGTCCATATTTTCTTTTTCCATTTGTCCCCTTTTGGAGTTAGAACCTCTGAGGCCGCGTACACACGATCGGTCCAAACCAATGAAAACGGACTGAAGTTCAGTTTCATCGGTCTAAACCGGCCATGTGTACGCCCCATCGGTCTGTTGTCCTTCTGTCCAAAAAAAGAGAACTTGCTTTAAAATCGAATCGATGGACGGCTGACCGATAGGTCCAAACCGGTCGTTAGTACGCACGACCATCGGTTAAAAATCCGCGCATGCTCAGACTAAATTAGGGGACGGGAGCGATTGTGCTTGTAAAACTAGCGTTCGTTTTGGAGATGGCACATTCATCACGCTCTAACAGACAGAAAAGCGCGAATCGTCTTTTACTAGCACAAAATCAGCTAAAGCAGCCCCAAGGGTGGCGCCATTGGATTTGAACTTCCCCTTTTATAGTGCCGTCGTACGTGGTTTACGTGTCTGCGTTCTGACACGATCGGTTAATTAACCTATGGTGTGTAGGCACATCAGACCATCAGTCTGCTTCAGCGGTGAACCGATGAAAACGGTCCGTCGGACCATTCTCATCGGATGGATCGACCGTGTGTACGCGACCTGAGATTGTGGTGCTATCTGTGCTCCCTATGAAGGGCTTTATATCGCTCTTGATTAGAATGGAAAAAAGTCAGAAACTTTGAGAAATTATTACTATCTTTTGCACCTATGAAGGGAATCCCATCACTTTTCTGCCTTGGTATAAACATGTAGGAAGGTATTCATGATAGCCTGTTAATATTATGACTACCTTCCCTTTTTCACATGTATATGCAAACAAATCTGTTCAGTCGCTATTTACAGTGGTCACATTTTGGATTAAAAATAATAAGTGCAACTACTCGGGAACCTCTGGCAATATTATAGTTTGCCCCAACCCCTGCCACCACTCCTTTTTCTGATCAGCTTGATCTGCATGGAAATGTGGAGAAAAATATAATTAAAGCCAAGTGGGGGAAAAAAAATCATATGTGTCCTTAGACTAAACAATACTGTACTGAGGGTGTGTGTGGGGGGAGAATCTGTTTTCATAGGTGTAAGCAACCTTGCACACCACTTTCATGACGGTACTGAGGCCTAGTGGTTGGACAATTGAGCACTGCAGTGTGGGATGGGGCATTGCAAAAAGCACGGCTGTACTTGCTTGCTCCTTACCTTTATGTTTTGATCGGATGAGTATCTTTTAGTGTTTGCTAGCCAGTGCTTATCTAAACTTTTTGCAGGCTTTTCCACTACATGGAAAGTCAAACTGATTATTCTAAAAGCCAAAAGCCCAAAAGCCCTAAGACTACTGTGGGACTCTGCCACTCATATTATATTCTATAGTATCTCTCCCCCCCCCCCCCCAGCAGGTACATAACCGGTTATAGAAGGAAGGAAGGAAGAGGCAGAATAGTTTGGCTATCTCAGAGTTATTTGACGCTACTAAAAGAGGAGAGGACAATAACATGCAAGGAGGGAAAGGGTTGTGCTAGGCAACCGACTCTTTCGACTCTATTTTGCTAGCAAGTCAGAACCACATTGCATATGAGTATAACATAATTTATGGAAAGGAAAATGCTAAAAGCAAGCATTTTTTAAATGCATTTTTGTCCCTTTTTTTACCAGCATTTTTTTTTGTTGCGGACAGGGTCTTTTTAACCCTTTTAGCTGCTAGAGCTGGTTTTGCACAAATGCACATTTTAGGCCTGAAGGTTTAGTTAAAACCTTGTAAAATAAATGCTGGTAATGAACATTTTTAAATGTCACATCATCGCTTACCAAACAAATATTTTCCATAAAGAATCTACAGGTAATTTTAGTGCACACGAATGCAATAGATAACCCAATACATCAAGCCTTAAAAGTATGCGCGCCCATAAAACGGTAAACTTTTGTGCACAATATTGTCTATAGGCAATGCATTAAAAGACCTTAGAGGTCATCAGTTTAGAGTAAATCACAGCCAGTGTGGCGTGTGCAGCAACGCATAACATGTGTAACGCAATCACTGTTTCCGTGCGCAAGTTCTCCCAATGTATGCTTTTGTATTTCCATGAGAAATTCAGGTTTCAAAATTACTGTATTAACAGTTTACGATGGAATGTTTACAGCAGCCAGGAGTGTAAAATAACATGCTACTGGCTGTGGAAGCCTTATGTCAGTAACCGTGAAAGGGTTCAAGGAAACCTGCCATGGGAGAAACATGGAGGTTTCCATTATTGGTGTCTCCCTCTAGATATGTTAATTTGCTGTCTATCCTGCCGATCCTCCTAGATTCAGTGGCCTGGATTCAGAAAGACTTCCGATGGGCGTATCTGTAGATACGGCGTCGTAAGTCCGAATCCGCGCCGTTGCAACTTTAAGCGTATGCTCAAACTGAGATACGCTTAAATGTTGCTAAGATACGACCGGCGTAAGTCTCCTACGCCGTTGTATCTTAACTGCATATTTACGCTGGCCGCTAGGGGCGTGTACGCTGATTTACACCTAGAATATGCAAATCCGCTAGATATGCCTATTCACGAACGTACGCCCTGCCGTCGCAGTACAGATATGCCGTTTACGTAAGGCTTTTTCCGGCGTAAAGTTACCCCTGCTATATGAGGCGCAGCCAATGTTAAGTATGGACGTCGGCATTTCAAGCCTAGTGCACCCCAACCAAACGGGTTTCATGCCCAATAAGAACACAGCCTTTAACCTCCGCAGGTTGCACATGAATCTTCAGACTCCGCATGCGGACGTAGGCTCCAGAGTAGTAGTTAGCCTAGACGCCGCCAAGGCCTTCGACTCGGTCGAATGGACCTACTTATGGGAATGCCTTGGTAGGTTTGGATTCGGCCCCCAATTTGTCAAATGGCTCCAACTCCTTTACCAGGCCCCTACGGCGCGTATTAGAGTCAACGGTAGGACCTCCTCCCCCTTTTCCTTGTCCCGGGGCACTCGTCAGGGCTGCCCAGTCTCGCCTATGCTCTATGCCCTTGCAGTGGAACCATTATGCATAGCTCTGCGTCACCACCCCGGGATCGCTGGGCTGCGCTGCGGACAGGTTACTGAGCTTCTCAGTCTCTACGCCGACGATATGCTCCTGTACCTCTCGGATGCGGGCCACTCGCTCCAGTCGGCTCTCCAACTCATAACAAAATTTGGGAAATTTTCAGGATTACAAATAAATTGGACCAAGTCCCATATCCTTCCCCTGGACCTAGGCCCTCCTACCGCAGATCAGGCGGCCCTCCCCTTAGTGAGAACAGATGTCATCAAATATCTGGGTGTCTACATTACCAGATCCCCCTCGGACTATATGCGCCTCAATATCGAACCCTTGTTCACTACCCTTAAGTCCAAAACACAAACATGGTCCCGGCTACCCCTAGGAGTTATGGGTCGCATAAGTCTTGTCAAGATGATTCTTCTCCCGAAGCTGCTCTATGCCTTTTGGCATGCCCCACTGTACATCCCCCCCCGCATTTTTAAAGCCATGGAATCTATCCTCAATTCATTCATCTGGGGCCCCTCGCGGCACAAATTGTCCTGGCGGGTGCTAAAATGCCCAACCAGTCAGGGTGGTGCGTCGGTCCCGGACCTTTTTCTCTACTACATTGCGTCCCAACTCTCCCACTTTTATTATTTTCATCACTCCGACAGGGAGCGCTACCTGGCCATGGTGTGCTCTAAGGCCCCCGGCTTGGTTTCACATCCCTTTCAGATTCTGTTCGGCGAGCCTCGCGATTCCCGACGGGCGGGTGACAGACAACAAATGCTTTTCCATCACCGCAAAATTTGGCAAACCGCCATGACTATCGGCGAAGCGCCGTCTCCACACTCGCACACGCCCCTATGGGACAACCCTCGACTACCCGAGCTGGCCACAATCCCTGACCACGATATCTGGATCAAGAGTGGAGTTATATACCTCACACAGGTCGTTGCCCTCGGCTCGGTTAGGTCCTTCCAATCCCTTAAGGAAACCCACACCCTGGCTAACCACATGCTTTTCCGTTATTTCCAACTTCGCCATGCACTAGTCACACAGTTCAGTTCCAACATCCCTGCGCTCGAGACCCCGTTACCTGTAGACATCGTAATGGGCTCTGACCCAAAGAAACTCATCTCCCAATTTTACTCCTACCTCCTAGTGCCTTCGGCGACTGCCACTCTCCAGCAGGTGAAGTCTCGTTGGGAGCCTGATCTGGGGGTGGTGTCGGCGGAGGACTGGGATGAGGCCCTTATTAATTGCAGACTGGTGTCTCCCAAGGTCTCAGACCGCCTCACCCAGCTATACATCCTACATCGCTCATACCTGACACCTCACCGAATCGCAAAGTTTAGACCGGGCAGTGACCCCAACTGCCCGAGCTGTGGCTGTTCCAACGCCTCCTTTTACCATCTCCTCTGGGAATGCCCCTGTGTGCGAGGTTTCTGGACGCAAGTGGTCCAGTTCCTTCACGACCGTATGGGGTCACCATTGTCTCTATGCCCCCGCCAATGTATACTTGGAATTTTTTCACTGTCTGAGGCCGAGAAATACCTCAACACCTTTCTACAAGAGACGTTGTTCCTCGCTAGACTTCAGATAGCTAGAACCTGGATGAGAGGACCACCCCCTACCCTGCAACAGTGGCTTAGAGCTGTTAATGCAACCCTACCCTTTAAAAAACTGCTGTATGTCCACAGGGGCTGTCCCAATAAATATTATAAGGTATGGGACAGGTGGTTGGGGGAGGCCTCTGCCTGTGCTACCCCTGATGAGTAGGGCTCCGTGCTTCTGCCCATTGGTCTACAACTGTGCATTTTTCCGCATGTATTACCCTGCATATGTGGCTCATTATTTTTTTTTGTTGTGTCCGTCATGTGTGTATCCCTGACATTGCCTTGTATCCTTGCTTGTGGTGCATGTTGCACCGATTACTAACGTGTCTGTCATCCTTTTTCTTTATGCTCAATAAATGTCGTTTTTGATTTAAAAAAAAAGTATGGACGTCGGGCCAGCGTTGAATTTTCCGTCGATTATGTCGTTTGCGTAAATCATTAGGGCTGTGCGTAATTTACATTCACGTTTTTGCGGGTTAATTTGGAGCATGGCACTGGGATACTTTCACGGAGGGCGCATGCGCCGTTCGGAAAAAGCGTCATTTACGTGGGGTCACAATAAATTTACATAAAGCACGCCCACATCTTCCACGTTTGAATTAGGTGGTCTTACGCCGGCCTATTTACGCTACGCCGCCGCAACTTTGCTTTGTGAATACTGCACTTGCCTGTCAAAGTTGCGGAGGCGTAGCGTAAATAGGATACATTACGCCCGCACACAAATACGCGCTCTCTACCTGAATCTACCCCACTATGTTCTGTCTTTGAATTAGAATGTGTTTGCTATGCTTTTGATTCTCTCTAACCTAGAGGTCCCTGCACATACCTACAACAGATTTCAGTCTATGGCTGGGTTCACACTGGTGCAATCCCAGACATTGCAAGTGCTCCGCACCACATTGCTGTGCACATCACATGCGATGTCTGTGCGATGCAAATTCAGCCATACAGTTTGTATGACTGAAAACGCATCACTTTAACATCAAAATGGTGCAGGACCCTTTTTTTTTTTTTGGTCCACACTGGAATCGGTTCACACCCATGCAATCCGATTCCACTGTTTTTACTGCGTTCTTTGAACCGATTTGAGGGTGTCATTAACTTTCTATTGATACCAGCAGCAGAGAGCAGTGTGAACTGCCTGGCAGTCAGATGCAATGCGGGAATCGTTTTTTTTCCCACATTGCATCAGTGTGTATCAAGACTATATATTTTAAATGTATTTATTCTTTTAGTTCTAAACATAAATATATGTAAAAAACACCATACATGCCCTTACTTAACGATCTATTTTTTTTGGGTTGGTGTATGTACTCCACAGTACAGGAATATTAGAATAACATATTGTTTCGTTTTCCACCACAGCTATAGAACTTGTAGTTTTATCTTGTCTATCGTCTTTAGGCTTTGATTTTGAATGTCTGCCTGCACCAGGAATATCATTGATCAATGTTCTATGTGCTTTATTTCTCGCTCAGCTCTTCATGTAATAGAGACAATTTGTTCTTGATTGCTGCTGGATGTGACCCAAACTAAGAAATCATTCAGCTCTCACTGCTTGTTAATAATGTATTACACATCACAGACTTGATAATTGCTTTTTTTTATATATACCTATATATGTAAATATGCATTATACAAAGTGCTTTGAAGGACAAAATGTGATATAGTATAAGTGTGTGTGTGTGTGTGTGTGTGTGTGTGTGTGTATGTATGTCAGTTAAAATTCAATGTTTAATAAAAGTAAGATCTCATATTTGATACTTGTACAAATATGGTCTTCATGGAAGAGTCATCAGAAGAAAACCTCTTCTACGTCCTCACGGCAAAAATCAGCATTTGCAAATGAACATATAGACAAGCCTGATGCATTTTGGAAACAAGTTCTGTAGACCGATGAGGTTAAAATAGAACTTTTTGCCCGGAATGAGCAAAGGTACGTTTGGAGAAGAAAGGGCACAGAATTGAATGAAAAGAACCTCTGTCCAACTGTTAAGCATGGGGGTGGATTAATCATGCTTTGGGGTTGTATTGCAGCCAGTGGCACAGGGAACATTTTACGAGTAGAAGGAAAAATGGATTCGATAAAATTTCAGCAAATTTTGGGTGATAACTTGATGCCATCTGTGAAAAAGCTAAAGTTAAAGAGAGGATGGCTTCTACAAATGGATAATGATCCTAAACACACCTCAAAATCCACGGGAGATTACATCAAGAGGCGTAAACTGAAGGTTTTGCCATGGTCTTAACAATCTCCTGACCTCAACATAATTGAAAATCTATGGATAGACCTTAAAAGAGCAGTGCGTGACAGACAGCCCAGAAATCTCATAGAACTGGAAGACTTTTGTAAGGAAGAATGGGCAAAGATACCTCAAACAAGAATTGAAAGACTCGTGGCTGGCTACAAAAAGCGTTTACAAGCTGTGATACTTGCCAAAGGGGGCAGTACAAGATATTAACTCTGCAGGGTGCCAAAACTTTTGCAGACGCCATTTTTTTGTTTTCTGTAATTTTGAAAGTGTAAATGATGGAAATAAAATCTAACTTTTTTTGACATATTATAAGAATGTCTAATCTGTAATTTGATGCCTTTTGGAGATTTTTCCATATTTCCTTGGCTTCGTTATGCACATTAATACAAATTTTTACCTGGGGTGCCCAAACTTTCGATCCCCACTGTAAATACAATTGAGAATCTGTGGAAAGATTTGAACAAATTGCTGTTCACAGACGCTCTCCATCGAATCTGATAGAGGTTCAGCTATTAAAGAAGAATGGGCAAAAATGTCACTCTCTGCAAAGCTGGTAGAGACATACCCAAAAGACTTGCAGCTGTAAGTTCAGTGAATGATGGTTCTACAAAGTATTGACTCAGGGGGGCTGAATACAAATGCACACCACAATTTTCACATATTTGTATGTAAAACATTTTGAAAATCATCATTTATTATTTTCCTTCCACTTCACAATTGTGTCATTTTGTGTTGGTCTATCACATAAAATCCCAATAAAATACATATACGTTTTTGTTTGTAACATGACAAAATGTGTAAAATTTTAAGGGGTAGGAATACTTTTTCAAGGCACTGTATACCATAGTTTGTAGTTGCTTGAACGTTCACACAAACCAATTAATATACACTTATTGGGATTTTTATTTTTTTTTACCGTGTAGCAGAATACATTTTGGCCTAAATGTTATATTTATTTTTTTATTGGATAGGTTTCATAACAGAAAAATAAATTCAATATATTATATAATATTGCTATTCAGCACTGTACTTTTTTAACTGGGATTTGCTTGGTCATTCAACACTGTATGCAAATAAAATGTATATCATTTTTACACACAAATGGAGCCCTTTTTCTTATATAAAATATATACACATATATATATATATATATATATATATATATATATATATATATATATATATATATATATATATATATATATATATATATATATATATATATATATATATATATATATATATATACACACACACACTTTTTTGTATTTATCTTTTTTTTTTTACATTATTTATATAATTAAAAACAAAAAAGCTCTATTTCTGTGAAAAATTATATACATTTTATTTGCATACCGTGTTGAATGACCAAGCAATTGCCAGTTAAAGAAGCACAGTGCTGTAGCAAAACAAAAAAATGCCCTGCTCACGAAGGGGAGTAATACCTTCTGGAGCTCAAGTGGTTAAGTTGCATGTCCCAGTTTTGATATTGTGTGGAACAGGATGCAATGTATGTATTATTGTTGCATAGTATTCTTTAACCACTTCAGTACCAGGCACTGTTCCCACCTTCCTGCCCAAGCCAATTTTCAGCTTTCAGCGCTGTCACACTTTAAATGACAATTGCGCAGTCATGCTACACTGTACCCAAACAATGATTCCTCATTTGATTGTAGCATCAGTTGTTAAGTTGTCCTGTAAAATGCCATTACCAAAGCATAACTGATTTTAAACAAATGACTTTCTTTACTGCGGTATGTTTCTCTTACCTGCCACCATCCCGATACATGATACATGCATGCCTGTGACAGGGTGGTGTAAACAGGTATAAGTGGACTAGGATCATTTATTATCCAAGCTTTCCCAGATGGTCTCTTTCCTATAGAGGTGAATACAAGGCCTGTCTCTATTCCTGACAACTAGATTAAATTACCCTATTCACCAAATGCTTCCTGCATTTTTAGATGGCAGTACAAAAGCATTTTTCTTTATCCTGTTCTATAGCCCAAAATCCCTTGTAAGATAAATGAATGTGGAGCTCGTGTAATTCAAGCGATGAGGTCGATTTTTGAACGATCCATCTGTAATTTTAAAACTCTCTGGATTAAACACCAATCATATTTATTGCATAATGGTATTTATGAACATATAATAAAGATTTGGTTATTCTTCTCATAGTGCCAGAGCAAGAGAGCTGTAGCAAAATAGATGTAGCAAGAGCTTGTATCTAATTTTACACCATTACATAACCCCTCTATAATTTCAGCTGCTTTCACAATGCGGGAAAGTAGGTGAAAGTCTGGTTAAAATGACTAAACTGATGTATTTAGCAATTCTAACAGCTCTGCAATTTAAAAACCTGCTTTGTTTATTCTGTGGTTCTTAAAAATAAATGAAATGTGAATAAGCTTTCCTTATACCATTAGTGATTTTCTAGCATGTGTTGTGTGTGTGTGTGTGTGTGCGTGCATGTGTATACTATAGTTGGTAAGGTTGAAGAACGACGTGTCAATTCAGTTTAACCTATATATGCGTTTGTCCCCAAATTGGCCATTAGATGTCACCATAGTTATTGTTGGGTACCTTGTGGTGAAAAATAGGCAGTGTAAGTGCTTTGGTAGCCAATACGCTATGAAGGGCTGTGAGTGGAATGTACCCTAGGAAGTGCCAGCCCTGCTACTGCTTGTGTGGGGCATCTTGAGTAAGAGGGCTCTGTAGAAATCATTTAGTTGGAGTCGGCCCTGTTGTTGGTTGGTCATCGGTGGTAGTACAGGATCAAGGCATACAAAGATGCCATCTTCGAGGCCCTTGCTTCTAGGAGCTTCTCCTTAGGGATGACCAAGGAAGGAGAGGTGCAGCACTAATGGGACTACTCGCATTACTTTGGCAAAACCCCTAATGCTGGGTTCACTCTGGAGAACGCAGCGGCTCACAGCAGGGGCCATTTTGGGCTGAATTTGGACCTGAAACGTAAAAAAAGACACACAGGGCTCCTGTACAATTCGCGCTGGATTGGCTGCAGAGATGTGTGAACCAGCTCCATAGAGAGCCAGTCACAATCTCCTGCCATGCAAATTGGATGTGGGGAAACCTGCATCCAATGCGCAGTAGTGTGAACCCAACCTAAAGATGTGGGTTACTCTTTGACTTGCGCTCTCATCCTTGTTATCTGTCTATAACTGAAGGAATGTTCCATGACCCTTACACTAAAAAAAGTGTAAATATCACGTATCGGATGTGATCAAAACTGTGTATACAGCACAAAGTGAACCAGACGTATGTAGGTGAAGAAAGTAATAATTTATTAAGAAACCTGAATAATATATAACCACCTCCAATATCGCACAGTGCACAACAAACCAATATTAGACAAGACCCAAAAATAATAATCAGACGAGTATATACAGCCAAAAGGGAATACCAGAATTGTAGTCTCAGCCAGGCCAGGGTCATAACAGGAGATAAGCAGATGGGGGACAAGGAGCAAGATGGACGGGGAGATGGTGGAAGGGATCAGACAGCAGGGCAGAGATCCAGGCTACAGGACTGACGGGAACAAAATAGGTTGTGTTCAGGATGCAGGAAACAGGTTCAGGATCAAAGCTAAAAGATAAGGGCACAAGACGAAACCAAGGCAGGGTGTGTGTGAACTAGTCAGGTTTTTATACCATTACCTGCTATCAGGTTCAGGTGATGCTTGACTGCAGGAGGAGATATCTGCTCCATACTGCCAGGGTCCACCCGCTGGTGGGTGACAGTACTGCGGCCCAAAGATCACAGAACACCAGAAGGGAAACCCTCTCCTGACAGTTCCAAACTGCCAGGAAACACCTACTGGTGGACATCAGTACTGCACGCCAAATATCAGATAGTATTACCAGCGGGTGGAACCTTTTCTGACAGTAAATACGTAAATCAACAGTCTTCCAGTAAAAGACTCAAATCGCTGTGGTTTAATGGACTCTCCTTCTAACCTCAAGATGGGAACATCTTATTGAAGCCAAATGTGCGCTTGCAGAGGCTAATATTGGGGTCCATTGCCAGAAGTCCTGAGGAAGGTATTTAATGGGTGGTGCAGGTTAGACCAAGTTGGGGGTCTCCGGCGGTTTTTCCAGGGAAGGATACTGTTCCCAATGGTACCACGGTGAGTCAAAAGGGGGTAGACCTCTGTGGAGCAGCAATGGTTAAAGGGCAGGGGTGGACTGACAACTCATGGGGCCCCTGGGCTTACAGATGGCCACCACGCCAGGAGGCAGTGCAGAGGCAGGGCAGCTAAAATCTCAGGATTTTCACATCAAAAGCATGTCGGTTTCGGACATATCAAGGACAGATGTAAAAAAAAAAAAAAAAACAGATTTTGACATACTGTTCCTGGTATTATTGAGCCTGGCAACCCTGATGGGGGCCCCCTAGTGGCATGGGGCCCTCGGGCAGTGCCCGAGAGTCCCAATGGTCAGTCCGCCCCTGTTAAAGGGTACATATTCTCCCCCACCACGTGGCTGTGCACATGAAGGATTTGTTCCCCAGCAATCGACTCAATATTTAAATATAATATATATACCCAAGAAGATACACCACTGCTTAAAGCAGTACCGTTTGCCTGGAGTTCTGCTTTGTTTCTGGTGTGTTTTTCAATGTTTCATATTTTTTTGAGATGTTTGAGCATCACCACTAGCATTTCTTCAGAGTAATCTGTCTTCTGTTCTGATCATCACAGCAGCATGTTCATAATTTCTGTGAATAACCCAATGTCAATTGCCGGTTGTCCTTTTCTTCTTTCCCTTTAACTTTTTCCAAGCAAAATTATATTTTCCAGTGAGTCTGTTCTTATACAGTATGTCCTGAACATGACCACTTCAGCCTAGTCATCTAGACTTCATTGAAGTGTTGGGCTTGATTTTTGTTGATGGATCTATCTGTTTTCTTTGCTGTCCAGGGTATTCATAGCATTCTTCACAACACCAAAGTTCAAAATCATCAGTACTTTTGGATGTTGTCCATATTTCATGTAGCACCCTTATCCTAAACAGGGCTGCTCATAAATGTAGTTGTGCTAGGTGGTTACTAACCTGGCTAATTTGTAGCCTTTGATCAAATGGGTTTATCCTAATCTTGGGTTTAACTGTGATTTTTGCTCTTTTGTCAATATTTGGCACTAGAATGATAGATTACAGTGAATTCGGGTTTTCAGGTATTCGAGTGAATATGCTTTTCTCAGCCAATCAGCAGGAGTTTATTTGGCCGATAAAGCTGAGGGATAGCCTTTTTGCAGTGAGTCAAGTGATCGGGGTTCTTTCCACCCAGGCCACCTCGGTGGGTGGGTGTGGTGCGGTGCAGCAGCCAAGGTATAGGCCTGAAGCTTGGGGCCTAACCACGTGTAAATGGATTCAGCCTGAGGGGAGCCTGATTGCTGCCAGGAGGCAAGGGAGAAGAAGTTGCCAGAGGGTCAACCACTCTTGTTGCCAAAGGCAGGTGTAAAAGGGATAGAGTTCTGAAGGAGTACCAGAGGAGAGTCTTAATCAGCCGGGGACTGTGATGTAACTGGAAAAGCTTCAGGAGAGAACTAATCCACTAAGTAGCTGTAAGTAAAGCTGAGGGATCCAGCAGGTAGCTCTGAGTCTGAGGAACCCAGTGGGTAGCTGTGGGTGAAGCTTGGAAAGTCCAGCAGGTAGCTGTGAGCTAAGCTTGAGGATCTGCAGTGGGATACTTTGAGTAAAGTTGTTGCTATAGGAGATAGCTGTTGCCACATAATAGATTGCTGTTCAGCTTAAAGGCCCTATTGCTGTCTGCCTAGTTCTATTTTTGTCTGCGGAGTTGCTATTGCATTTGCCTAAGGGTGTCCTGTGCCCTACTCCTCTCGCCCCCTGTTCCTGTTAAGAGAAATAAAACTCTTGTTCTTATTTTTTTAAAGTGACTGGTGCCCATCTTTCCACCTTGCACTACACCCACCATGCCTAGTAACCTAGTGCCTAGTAACCTGCACCCTGAAGATTATCAGCCCTCCCTGACTCTGGGGGGTCACCACCAGGCCTTTGGAGGTTGGGGATAGCGGTACATATATATACATACACTTATAAATGTAAAGAAACAAAGGGCAGAGATTGGTGTCAGTTGGGCAGTGACAGTAGTTTTTTTTTGTTTTTTATATTTTTTTAATTACAATTCTTTTAAGAGCCCCATTGGGGGCTTTGGTAAAATATCAGGGGGTTATTTTTGCGACAGAGAAAGGGGCTGAGGGCAGGAATTCCACAGCCCATTCTCTGCAGCATCAGATGCACTGAACAGTGTATGAATGTGAAAGGGGTGAGGAGAACATGTGCTAGAGCATGTTACACATTACACTCTAAATATGGGTGTAAAGTAACATGCTCCAAAAAGTGAACATATCCTTTAAAGAATAACAATGGTGGAGTTGGTTATATGTGCAAAATAAATAAAATAAAATAAGACGGCTATACCATTGCACTGATTCCATATCACAACAATTGTTGGAAAACTTTTTGCTTTTAATAGGTACCATCTTAATGTTTGTAGTCTTTAAAAGAGAACAATATGACTTGCCAGCACATCCTCAGACACAGTGCCAGTATTTGAATGCTGCTTTTAGTAATGCATCCAGTAAAATAATTAAAGGTTTCTTATCTTTGGAGTATTACATTGTGTCAGAGGATCATGTGATGAATTCATTAGCTAATTATCTGGTCTTCTCTCCAATCAGATGAGACAGTAATTACACTCCTCTTTCCTTAAATTAAAGAACCCTCAGACAGTAGATGACCATCACCTGATCCTGATGATTTCAGAAACACTGAGCGGTGGAAAATCTATGGGCCCCATCACATCGAAGCCGATAGCCACACCTGGGAAGAAGTAGTTAACTACTTAACCCCCGGACCATATTGCTGCCCAAAGACCAGAGTACTTTTTGCGATTCGGGACTGCGTCGCTTTAACGGACAATTGCGACGTGGCTCCCAAACAAAATTGACGTCCTTTTTTTCCCACAAATAGAGCTTTCTTTTGGTGGTATTTGATCACCTCTGCGTTTTTTATTTTTTGCGCTATAAACAAAAATAGAGCGACAATTTTGAAAAAAAATGAATATTTTTTGCTGTAATAAATATCCCCCAAAAATATATAAAAACATTTTTTTTCATTTTTCATAAAAAAAATCGCAATAAGCGTTTATTGATTGGTTTGCGCAAAAGTTATAGCGTTTACAAAATAGGGGGTATTTTTATGTCATTTTTATTAATATATTTTTTTTACTAGTAATGGCGGCGATCAGCGATTTTTTTTTCGGTATTGCGACATTATGGCGGACACTTCGGACACTTTTTTGGGACCATTGGCATTTTTATAGCGATCAGTGCTATAAAAATGCATTGGATTACTATAAAAATGCCACTGGCAGTGAAGGGGTTAACACTAGGGGGCGGGGAAGGGGGTTAAGTATGTCCCTTGTGTGTTCTTACTGTGGGGGGGGGTGGCCTCACTAGGGGAAACACTGATCTTCTGTTCATACATTGTATGAACAGAAGATCAGCGTTTCCCCCGCTGACAGGACCGGGAGCTGTGTGTTTACACACACAGCTCCCGGGCCCCGCTCTGTATCGAGCGATCGCGTGTGCCCGGCGGCGATCACGCCCGCCGGGCACACGCACGGGAGTCGGGGGCGAGCGGGGGGCGCGCGCGCCTCCGGCGGCGCGCACGCGCCCCTAGTGGCGGCTGAGAGAGAGGACGTTATACTACGTGCTCTCGCCCAGCCGAGCCGACCTGCCGACGTAGAACAGCGGTGCGCGGTCGGCTAGTGGTTAAACTGGTTAGGTTTTCCTGGTCAGATGGTTACTCGCTTGCAATAGCAACAGGGTTCTCCACTAGACCTGAAGGCATGTGCGCTCATGAAGTACCAGCATCCATATTGTGCAATTAAGCAGTTAATAAAGGCTTATTTTTTCCTTAAAGACTGGGCCACTTTTTGCGATTCGGCACTGCGTCGATTTAACTGACAATTGCGTGGTCGTGGCTCCCAAACAAAATTGACGTACTTTTGTTCCCACAAATAGAGCTTTCTTTTGGTGGTATTTGACCACCTCTGCGGTTTTTGTTCTTTGCGCCATAAACAAAAATAGAGCGACAATTTTGAAAAAAATTCAATATTTTTAACTTTTTGCTATAATAAATATCCCCAAAAAACATATAAAAAATGTATTATTTTTTTCCACAGTTTAGGCCGATACGTATTCTTCTACATATTTTTGGTAAAAGAATTGCAATAAGCATTTATTGATCGGTTTGTTTAAAAGTTATAGCATCTACAAAATAGGGGATAGTTTTATGGCATTTTTATTAATATATTTTTTTTTTTTTTACTAGTAATGGCGGCGATCAGTGATTTTTATCATGACACTGACATTATGACGGACACATCAGACACTTTGACACATTTAGTGCGTGCTTCTCACTGTAGAGGGGATGGGCTGTATTTGACAAGACAGTGATCACCGCTTCTGATTACAGAAAGATGTGATCACTGTCATTGTCACTAGGCAGAGCAGGGAGATGCTTGTTTACATCAGCTTCTTCCCATTCTTGCTCACCGTGAGACGGTCACGGCGGCGCGCGCGTGTCCACAATGTCGCTTCCTTAAAGGGGATGTACAGGTACACCCTTTTGCCCAGGAGTGCCATTCTGTCGACGTATAAGTGCGTCCGGCAGTCGGCAAGCAGTTAAATAACAAACCTGTTATACTTGCCTACTTTGTGCAATGGAATTTCACATCACTGCCCTGAACCGCCTCTACTGGGGTCCCTGGCCATCACTCTCCACTACTCCTTTTCAGTGTCTGCCACCATAACAAGCCACTGCTACTTTGGTGCATTTGTGGGCCCTAGACTTCGATGAAAATGCACCAAAAAGCATGTACGTGTGTGTGTGTTTTTTTTTTTTTTGATGAGTCTTCTACAGCCTGAACACCATTTTGCAACTTTTGACATGTGTTAGTAAAACTGCTTTGTGTATCCAGATTGATTATACCTTTGTTTTTTTTCAGGACCATTTGGGCTTTCATTTGGTGATAAATAGTAATGAATAACTCCCTGATATTTTAATATTTTTTTTTTTTTTTTGTGCAGCATGCCTCCAGCACAAATACATGTACGCATATTTGTGGCCCTACAGAAGAAGACTCACTTTTGTGAACACGCATACAGTATCTCACAAAAGTGAGTACACCCCTTACATATAATATTTTATTATATCTTTTCATGTGACAACACTGAAGAAATGACACTTTGCTACAATGTAAAGTAGTGAGTGTACAGCTTGTATAACAGTGTAAATTTGCTGTCCCCTCAAAATAACTCGGCACATTCATTTCTAAACCGCTGACAACAAAAGTGAGTACACTCCTAAGTGAAAATCCAAAGTCCAAATTGGGCCTAAAGTGTTAAAATTTTGTGTGGCCACCATCATTTTCAGCACTGCTTTAACCCTCTTGGGCATGGAGTTCTCCAGAGCTTCACATGTTGCCACAGGAGTCCTCTTCCACTCCTCCATAATGACATCACAGAGCTGGTGGATGTTGGAGACCTCGCTCTCCTCCACCTTCCGTTTGAAGATGCCCCACAGATGCTCAATAGGGTTTAGGTCTGGAGACATGCTTGGCCAGTCCATTACCTTTATCCTCAGCTTCTTTAGAAAAGCAATGGTCATCTTGGAGGTGTGTTTGGGGTCGTTATTATATTAAAATACTGCCCTGCGGCCCAGTCTGCACTGATCATTAGGACACTGATGATTAGTGCAGATGCCCTCTTTCACACTAGCCAATACCAGCACTTCTCTCCTCACCTTGAGACACGAAACATCAAGCGCCCAGAGGCGATTCAGTTCGCATGTGCCGCGCTATATAATTTTTTCATTCATTCATTCATTCATTCATTCACCTTGTGACGGCGTGAGGAAAGGAATGCCGATAAATGGCAAGTGCGTTTACTTCGTGATCAGCTGTGATTGGATGCTGATTACGTGGTAAAGAGCCGCTGTGATTGGCTCTTTACCTTGATCCGTGATCAGCTGTTCACAGAGCGCCCTGCAGCAGGCACGATGGTGACTCACTTCTGGGAGGAAATCAATGACGCCCTCCCAAAACTAGACGACCGCGCTGTAGCCGTCATTTGGCTATAGTGCAGTCGACAAGTGGTTAATAAATTAAATCCTCATTTAAAAACTGCATTTTGGGTTTACTTGTGTAATACTAAAATTTTGTTTTTATCATTTGAACCGTTTAAGTGTGACAAATGTGCAAAAAATCAGGAAGGAAACAAATACTTTTTCACAGCACTGTAGGTAATGTGAATACTGTTATATTTAAATTGATAGTCCCTAATCTGTTTAAAATATAAAGCAGTGTCTTGCTATTACTGGGGCTCTGGGAAGCCTCAGAGAGGAAGCAGCTCAATGTAAAGGTGTTTTCACTGTTTGAGATATAGATAGATCGATACTGTGTATATATACACTGTGATATATAGTGTGTGTGTGTGTGTGTGTGTGTGTGTAATATATTGTGTAAGGGATTAGCTCGGTAGCGGGGTGTGTGACCCCCTGGATGGGTTCACTACACACTGATTTATACAGAGAAACGGCCGAAGACGGTTGAAAGCAAAGATTTTGGTTTATTCTTCCATCTTGCTGGAAACAAGTGCAAGCATCCAAATGGCATAAACAAAATCAAACCCTGGCCACTTGGGGCGTCTACCTTCACCACACAGGAACCTATCTATGGAGTCTGGCACAGCCTAATGCTGGGCAGACACTGCTGATCCTACAGCAGAAAACAATAGTCTCTTTTTGATTTTTATCACACAGAAAAATCAACAGCACCTCACCTCTTCAGAGGTATTTCTGCTCACTGCTCTCCTTCACTCCGAAAGCCTCAGGATGCAGCAATCAGTAGTAATCCTCTGGATTACTTATAGAGGCCTTAATTGCCTCATTCTGAACAGCTGAAGTTTTCCAACGCCCTTAAATCTTTCTGGCTGCTTCTGCAGCCAACACCTGATAATATATAATATTCTATATATATATATATATATATTAGTTGTGCTCAAAAGTTTGCATACTCTGACAGAAATTGTGCTATTTTTGGCATTAACCACTTGCTTACTGGGCACATATACCCCCTCCCTGACCAGAGGACTTTTTGCGATTCGGCACTGCGTCGATTTAACTGACAATTGCGCGGTCGTGCGACGTGGCTCCCAAACAAAATTGGCGTCCTTTTTCCCCCACAAATAGAGCTTTCTTTTGGTGGTATTTGATCACCTCTGTGGTTTTTATTTTTTGCGCTATAAACAAAAATAGAGCGACAATTTTGAAAAAAAAAATATTTTTTACTTGTTGCTGTAATAAATAGCTCAATTTTTTTTTCTCAGTCTAGGCCAATACGTATTCTACTAATTTTTGGTAAAAAAAATTTTAAAAATCGCAATAAGCGACTGGTTTGCACAAAAGTTTTAGCGCCTACAAAATAGGGGACAGTATTTTTTTTTTACTAGTAATGGCGGCGATCTGCGATTTTTATCAGTACTGCAACATTATGGCGGACACATCGGACACTTTTGACACATTTTTGGCACCATTCACATTTATACTGCGATCATTGCTATAAATATGCACTAATTACTGTATAAATGTGACTGGCATTGAAGGGGTTAACACTAGGGGGTGAGGGAGGGGTTAAATGTGTACCTTAGTGAGTGTTACTAACTGTGGGGGAGGGGGGCGACTGGGGGAGGTGACCGATCTGTGTCCCTATGTACAAGGGGCACAGATCGGTCTCCTCTCTCCCTGACAGGACGTGGATCTGTGTGTTTACACACACATACATCCACGTCCTTGTCTCTGTAACCGCCGATCGCGGGAGCCTGGCGGACATCGCGGCCGCCAGGCACGCGCATCGGCATTCCAGTGAGGGAAGTGGTTAAAGTGGATGTAAACCGCAAAAAAAAAAAAAAATGTATGTCACAATGTAGGGTATAAGATTTCCTATTATCTGTGCCCAATCTTGCCACACAGAGTTAATCCAGCGCTGAGCAATCCTCTTCTTTTTTTTTTTTTTTTCAGTGAAATAAAACGGACTTGCAGAGAAAAACCTTAGTCCGTTCTGCCCCCTTGCTGTGAGTCACAGGTTATTTACATATCTCATGCACTAGCCTGAGACAGAGGCACATCCTGTGTAAAAAGTTCACAATTCACACATCCCTCTCCTCTCCCTTCCAGCTCTCCCAGGATTGGCTGCAGTCACTGTTTTTTGACTGGATGTTTATCATCATGGGGTGTGATCCACAGTTCCACAGTGAAATGCATGTATTTTGCAGTGAAAACACAGAACAGAAAGCAGAATATACACAGACAAGTGATCTGATTTAAGGTAGATGTATCTAGTGAGAGCTGGGCAGAGGAGAAACTCTAGTCATCTGATTGTTATATTGCAGTGTGTGTGTCTGAGGTCACCTGATCACAGTTGCAACATCAGGTTATTTACATATCTCATGCACTAGCCTGGAGATGGGCATTATTTTTTTATTTTTTTAATTCCAGCTTCCACTCCTTTTTTGAAGTCATGTGGTTACTTTTCTGGATTTTGACGGGATGTTAGGGATCATAGCAGAATTTAGTGTAAGGAATACACAAGAGAAAATGCATGTTGACAAGGGAAGTGTAGAGGAGGGCGGGGAGTCTACTGACATCACGACTCCACCCACCGAGCTCCAGACAACAGACCCACCCACAGAATATGCAGTTTTTCAGTTCTTATAACAGACAAAGGGGAGACATTTGACAGTTAAGGATACATGCAGGAGGCATCTATATCCTTATAGATCAGAACTATGGCAGTAGTTTAGAAAGAATGAGAGTGGGTTTACATCCACTTTAATACTGAAAATATGACTGATCATGCCAAAAAACTGTCATATTTAAGGATAGCTATCACAGCCATTTATTATCACAGTAGTTTAGTTTTTTTTTTTTTTTTTTTTTTATCCTTTTTAAGTCCTAGCAGAAATCGTCCAAATGGCCCTGATCAATAGTTTACGTAACCTGGAATGTTTGGCCTTGGTACACAGAAGGTGGCACACACAGATTAAAATGGCAATTAAAGGTTAATTTCCCACATTTGTGGCTTTTTTAAATCACAATTGGTGTCTGTGTATAAATAGTCAATGGGTTTGTTAGCTCTCACATGGATGCACTAAGCAGGCTAGACACTAAGCCATGAGGGGTTAGAAAAGAACAGTCAAAAGACCTATGTAACAAGATAATGAAACTTCACAAAGATGAAAAAGGATATACAAAGATATCCATTTACTTGAATATGCCAGTCAGTACTGTTTAATCACTTAATAAGAGCAGCAGTGAATTGTGAATGAGCCCTTAGTTGCGGCACCCTTAAGGCTCACATATGCCGCAACAGAAATTAAGCCCCCAGTTGCGTTTGGTGGGTGATACCACCTGCCAATCATGACCCATTCAAGTAAATGGGCCCACTTTGCAAACACCCCTCAACTGCATGCTCTTGCAGGGTCCAAGAGTTAAAGCAGGTGGTGATTTAAGCAACACAATGCTGCCTGCTTTAACCCCTTGTTTGCACAAGGTTGCAGGGCACTTGCAGAGTGGCCTCATTCACTTGAAAGGGTCATGCTTGGCAGGTGCTACACCTGCCAACTGTGACATGGAATATAAATCCTTCTGCAGTTGTGAATAGGGTCGCCACCTCATCCCTTTAAAACAGAACACATATGAATTACACAGGTTCTGTGGCTGATTAAGGTGGTAATTGAACTCAAGTGGAGCCTTATGTAAATTAAATTAGAATCAGAACCTGTGGAATTCATATGTGTTCTGTTTTAAAGGGATGAGGTGGCAACCCTAGTTGTGAAATGTGTATGGCACTGCAGCTAAAGGGTGTGGGGGCAGTAAAAACATGTCTTTAACTATGGCGTTTTACCACCCCTCCCCAAACTGCAAATGTAAATGACCCCTTACTGTTTTAAGTCCCCTATTAGCCTGCTTTCACACTGATATGCTGCAGTTTACCTGCACAGTGGCTGCAGCACAGTGCATTTGCAACTTTCCTGGGTTAGCTGTGCTTTGCTATAGACTTCTATTATATTCTGCAGGTGTGGCGCACTCTCTGAAAGCGCACCAAAACGCCTGCATTCAGGAATTTTATGTTTTTTAGGAGGTGGATCAAAACCGCAAGATATAATTGAAGTCTATGGCTAAGGAAAGCTGCAGGTACACTGACCTGACCCCACGGTGTGGGTAAACCACAGCACATCAGTGTGAAAGCAGCCCTATACCATTATGCCCAGTGTATTGCTTCACACTGACCTGAAGATCTCTTCTTTCCTGCTGCTGGCACCACTCTAGAGACCGCTAGCTGAGATAAGAGGTGGAATGCAGTTGGTATCACTGCATGGGACAGGAGCCAACACTACAGAGGAGGAATTGGCTAATGGGGCTCCTGCTTCCTACTACAGCTCCAACTTTACAAGTAGTCCCTCGGCATTGCACTCTGATGTTTGGAATGGCAGGTCAGTAAGCCCAGACCACGACCTACCAGTCAGTTACTTGTCCACGATCTTGCTGACCCCCGCTCAAAGTGATATATAAAATGGGTCAACTGATTTGTAGATGTTAACTTATAAGACTTAACTTTTTATCTTCTTAATTTTCATGTCCTATAAATTTGCTTATTTTTATGTAATGTACTCTGAGGGGTTGATTTACTAAAGGCAAAATCACTTTGCACTACAAGTGCACTTGGTAGTGCAGTTGCTATAGATAAAAGGGGAAGATCTGAAATGAGGGGAAGCTCTGCTGATCTTATCATCCAATTCATGTACAAGCAAAAATGCTGTTTTTTATTTTTATTTTTATTTTACCCTCGGATCTACAGCAACTGCACTTCAAAGTGCACTTCCAAGTGCACTTGCAGTGCAAAGTGGATTTGCCTTTAGTAAATAAACCCCCTATATCTTGTTAGTGCTTAATACTCTATGTTAAGGCCCTAGCTCTATGACTGACCACAAATTATTTTAAGGAAGGTTACAAGGCTCACATTGTTTCCAAAGGCAGGGCTGACAAATGATATTTAGACTATAAACAGACCATATTTTAATAGGTTTTCTATGTGTCTTAAAAAGCATTCCCAACCACTGTTTTAATTCTTCTAAAACCATTTCCAAGCAAACCTAAATAGAATATGACAAAGAACTCCATTTTAATCGCCCTTATCAAAATTACGTTTTTTTTATTACATCCTGTAGTTGATGTGATTAACCACTTCAGCCCCGTAAGATTTTACCCCCTTCCTAACAGGGCACTTTTTACAATTTGGCACTGTGTCGATTTAACTGACAATTGCGCGGTCATGCAATTTTGTACCCCAACGAAATTTGCGTCTCCCCCCCCCCCACAAATAGAGCTTTCTTTTGGTGGTATTTGATCATCTCCTGCGGTTTTTATTGGTTGTGCTATAAACAAAAAAACACTGACCATTTTGAAAAAAATATATATTTTTAATTTTTGCTATAATAAATATCCCCAATATTTTTTAATTAAAACACATTTCTTCATCAGTTTAGGACGATATATATTTTTTGTCATTAACGGTAACCAAAAGTTAAATTTTGAGCCAATAGTGAAAGTAAGCAAGACTGACTGGTTAAAAAGGTTTAATAAGACTTTAGTCACTGACCTGATTATATATTTGTAGAATTTTGGCAAACTTTTTTGTTTTTTGTTCTTTACTTTTTCTTGTTAAAAAAAAAAAAAAAAAGAGCCTTTTTAGGTGAAAAATATACACCAAGTACAGGGCAGTGAAGTGGGAAATGTGATTTATTTATTTTTTTTGCCCTTGATATGTGCTTTAGGAATAGCCAGTTAATATTTTAAACGGTTTTATCCAGTGTCTTACAATGTGGTTTTAAAAAATCAGACTAATTTTGGGAATGATGGTAGGCTGGTGCAAATGACTTCACAATATTTGAGGGGCTTTTTTACCATTTACAGACAAAGCACTTTTAAGCAGTGCTCAGCAGCTGTTAATGTGCTGTATGATTATCACAGGCTTCTGGACTGTGAACTGTATAAATAATTTTACTAGCTTGGTGCTGAGTCACCAAGCTGCAACTGTAACCCAATCATTGACCATATTAGCCATGATAAGTCCACCATTCTTTTAATGTGTGGTTTGTAAACATAGGATGATCTCAGCTACAAATCATGCCACTGCTTGATACGCACGTTCCAGTTTTCTTAAAGGAAAAATGTTTTTTGCCCAAAATTAATGTCTGCAAGGTAGACAGACAGAATAGTGTAATGATTCTGTTAAAAAAACAAGTAAATACCTATTAAATTCCTTCATCTATATCACCTCCGGCATTCTAGTTTCTGTTCTCTCATTCACTTCCTGGTTTGCATCGTTCGTTCATGTAAGAACTACATTTTCCAGTATGCATTGCGGCACGCCCAGTAATTCACACCTTCTTGAGGTCTCTAACACTTAGAGAGCGTCCTGCCACACAGATGTAGTTCCCAGGAGGGGGCGAGCACGTCACTGACCACTGCAGTAAACCCTCCCATCACGGTGGTCAGTAAAATCAGACAAGCAGGAAGTGAACAGAACAGAGAAGAAATAGAGCAACTTCTGAGCAAAAACGAACAATGAGGAAGTGAAAAGAGGGATGTCTGCAGGTAAGGGATGCCTATTATGAAAAAAATTTTTTTTCCTTTACAACCCCTTTAAAGCAAAAGGTATATTTAGAAACGGATATATAGAGGCAACTTTGCAAGGCTGGAGTTCTAAGTAAACATACTAAATACAGAGGGCCAAATCCTCAAAAGACATACGACGGAGTAACTGCTGTTACTCCGTCGTATCCCTGGTCCTAACTATGGAACTGATCCACAGAATCAGTTTCCCATAGTTAGGACGAAGATCCGACATGTGTAATTGAATTACACTGTCGGATCTTAGGATGCAGTACCGCATCCGCCGCTGGGGGCATTTCGCGTCGAAATGCCGCCTCGGGTATGCAAATTAGGACTTACGGAGATCCACGAAGCTTTTCAGCTTTGTTTTTTCTCCGTAAGTTTTATTTTGCAAATGCAAAATTAGGGCTGCTTTTACAAGGTGTAAACTGTTTACACCTTGTAAAAACAGACCTTTCTTGCTCGTGACGCGATTTTTTTAAAATTTCTAATTTTTTTTTTTGGCGCCGTATCTTTTTTTTTACCCGACGCAACTTTATTGTCCCATCGCAATCCACAAAGCTTGACGTAACGTAATTTCGCGCTATGCACATCGGGAAAATGACGTCACGAGCATGCGCAGTACGGCTGGCGCGGGAGCGCGCCTCATTTAAATGGTAATCGCCCCCTGGAGAAGAGGAACGCCTTGCGCCGGCCCGATTTAAGTTACACCGCTCAAAATTTCTAGGTAAGTGCTTTGTGGATCGGGCACTTAGTTAGAGATTTTTCGGCGGTGTAACTTAAATGGAAAAAGTTACGTTGCGCCAGGTATTTGAGGATTAGGCCCATACAGTATATTGGCTTAAAAAATTAGTCCCGATCTCAGGAGCACTAATTTAACCAACTGTACCAAAAAAGAAAACATTTTATTTATTGAATACTTGGTTCTTAGATCTACAGAAAATTGAAAGATAATCAGAGAGCCAACTTTACACATGCATTCATTAATTTCCCAGTCTTCTCAGTAACGTAGTGTCAGTACTCTGTTATTTAGTAAGAATTATTGGTAAATGCTATTTGCTGAAAATATTTTCTCACATGTAGAAAGAAAATTCCTTTACAAGTTTGTTTGGTACAATATCCAAAATGTGCCCTTTGAAGGCAACTTTACAAAGACTGTTTTCTCTCGAGGGCAGTCTGCGATCATACATTACTAATTATAATTATTTAATGTTTCATTTATGAATGATTACAACCAATTACCCCAACATAATTTATCAGTTGACTGTCATTGCAATGTAATTACAGTGTGGATGATAATTATATTTTGCACCTAAAACAGACCTATTCATAAATTAAAGCAGACCTCTAGGTGAACCACGTAAATTGCAGTTTAAATAATTATATGTTTAAAATTTACTTTCCAAAGCATTTGTAATTCTATCCATTCAATTTTCTGATTTACACACCTCTGCAGGACCGTTTTGGAGATTCTTGTTTCAGCTCTGTGTCTCTAGCCTGCTTACTGGCAAATTAATTTACATTGTTATTTCCAATGTCTAATGAGCACAAAGTAATTCTGCAAGCAGCAAAAAAAACTGACCCATAACCCTGGCTGAACAGGTGAAATAGTTAACATATACAGTATGTACTTCCACTCCTAGGGTACACAGCCCACGAGTCTCAATCCCAAGTGGAGATGTATAGGAAATTATGCTGTTTGCTGGCCTTTCCCACAAAAAAATAAAAACACACACAGCTCCGAGGGATTAGGGATGAAAAAAAGAATACTGTAAATGGGTATTTTAGAGAGGAAAAGGTAAGCAGATGAGGAGTACTGTAAATTTTAAGAAGCATCTTTAAAGTGACTTTATCCCTATGGAGAGTATTAGTAGAACATAGAACTTGGACTTTTTAGGCACATCAGTACACAATATTAAAATAAAATATCTTTAATACACAGTATATACAATAAACAGACAATAAAGATAAAAATCACACTAATAAATACTGCCTAAATAAAAATTATATTTTATTTTAATATTTCAAATTATAATAAAGTCCAAGTTCTATGTTCTACTATTACACTCCAATCAATTCAGGACGTGGCACATGCACTTATTGTATCCACAGCACCACTCTGTGGTGATACAAAGCTAGAGATTTCAAAAGACTTTATCCCTATATATGCATTTATTTATTTTTACTGAGCCATACCTGTAAAAGAAAAGTGTACGTAACTGCAATTCCTACTGCCTGCTCTTCTCAATGCCAATCTGATCCTGAGAAATGGTCCCCCAATGTTCACTGGGGAACCAACGCTTATGGGAGTGTCAATTTCCTCAGTTATCTACAGCTTTCACTTGTTCCTCTTGCTTACCTCCATGTCCTCTACTGCCTCCAGTAATGTCGTGGAGGTTAGCAAGAGGAATCACTGTGGAGGACCCATGAAATCGTCACTCCCAAAATTTTGGTTTCCCAGCAGGCTTTGGGGAACCATTATTCAGGACTGAAGTGGCGTTGAGCTGCGCGGCAGCAGAAAAGGCGAGTTTGTACATTATTTTTTTTTTTTTTTTTTTTTACAGAATTGAATTCAATGAAAGAACTTTGCATAGTGACAGTCCATTCCCAAATTCTGTAGGCTAGTTTTTCATGCACTGGGTTACTCTTCCATTACATATCACACCTAGATTGTCACTTTATTTTGAAGCAGATGACCATTTAATCCCTGGGATAATTATACTTGTAAATCTCATTTTCAAAAAACCCTGCATAGATTATGAACATGGAAACCTACTTGGGCAATGTACCAATACCAAATGATAGAGAACCAGATGTTGTATGTGTATGCCTATAAATAGGTACTTTTTTTCAAGACCACGTTTGTGTGTGTGTGTGTCTCACTGAAGCTGAATTTAACATCGAAATGTAGAACTCCATGACAGCCAAGCAGAAATGATCCAACCCTGATCAGTCTACGTGATTAAATGATGAAAGTCGGTTGCTGTTAGTAATTGAGCTACATCATTAAATCAGGTTTGTTTATTTTGAGATTCCTTGATGGAATACTTTGGCAGTATTCAAACTTGCTTCCTATATACTGCGCAAAATACTGTGTAGTGGTAATTTTTGTGCAGTAAAATACCTAGGACTGCTGAAACCCGTGAGGCTCAGATATGCAAATGGTGACATAGGGGTTGTAAATGTGCGTTTTTATTTTCTAAATAGGTTCCTTTACACTAGTGCATTGTTGGTTCACTTACCTTTTTTTCCTTCGATTTCCCTTCTAAATGTTTTTTCTCTTTGTCTTAATTTCTCACTTCCTGTTCCTCCTCAGTAAGCTTGCCCCCATCATCCGAGCCGTTCTGGCTGGGGGTTATTCAGCGTGCTCGCCCCCTCCCTTGGGACTACAGCCAGAACGGCGCAGATGATGGGGGCAAGCTTACTGGGGGGAGGAACAGGAAGTGAGAAATTCAGACAAAGAAAAAAAAACATTTAGAAGGGAAATCGGAAGAAAAGGTAAGTAAACCAAAATACACTAGCTTAAAGGAACCTATTTAGAAAACAAAAAACAAACCTTTACAACCCCTTTCAGACAAGTCAATGGCAGACCCACCCCAGCCTTCCCCTCCTGCCTCACTATTGATTCTTAAACAATATAGGCTGACGCCATAACTGATCCAGCAAGGGATTGTGGAAACCACTGATCTTTCTCCAAGGCAATATATTTATATCAAACATTTTGGAATGTACAAGAAGGTGGCAGAGGGTGCCCACTTTACACTTCTATTGGAGCTTTATAAATTCTGTTATATGAAAAGTTGCTCTGACAGTATAGCAGTATATTACATCATGGCAGATAAAAGATTTCCTTTTAGTTTAACTCACCCAGAGTCACATGTTGTCTTAATAAAATTTAGAGAACTGCTTAAGAGTATGCAATAAGCCAGTCATGAAAGGCTTATGGAACCATTTGGCACAGCTGTTTGACCATTTATATATAATCGCGCATTAGATTTCCATATAGTGTTGCCTGAAAGTCTGAAAAATAAATATCACAATTTTTTTTTTTTACTTTGTTGTATTAATAACAAATGGTTCATTTAAAATTTTAAATATATATAGCGAGGGAGGAACTCCAAACCCGGCAATGGCGGTTGGACAGTTTTTAGAAACTAGCTTGAAAGATCTTTTTTTTTTTTTTTTTTTTTATCGTGGGACTCTCTCTGAAGTGGAAATTCTACACTTGGATATAAAGGAACACAGTGACTGTCTTCAACTTTGTGCCATCAAACTACGCTGAAAATATGCAAGTCATTTTCTATTAACTGGATGCTTAATTAAAGGGTTTGAAATATGAAACCTTCCTTTTTTCAGAAACGACTGCTGGCACGTAAGCGCCAAAATGTATTTTTGTCTTTATATGTCCACATATTCAGACCCATGCCATAGAGACAAGCTAAAGAATTGTTTCTCTGTGTTATGTGGGGTCTGCTGACTGTCCATTTTGTCCATTTCTGTTAAAAGCATGCATAAATTATATAGCAAATACTTCTTTACACGCAATTAGGGGATGAGCAATGGGCTATTTGTCAGATATTTTTTTTTTTTACAGATATTCCACTTGACATGAAACAAACATGTATTTGCACATTTACTTTTGTTCCTTTTCATAATGTATTAAAATACACAGTGGCTGTTGGCAGCATAGTCGTTATTAAATGCACTAACTCTTACTACTTTGTTTTTAAAGAGCAATTTTAAAATTTACTTCAGTGAGTTACTAATGCTCTTTAGCAACACTGAAAATGTAATAATAAATGGTGAAAAGGGAATATAAAGGCGCCCTTCTACCTTCTCACACCCCATTGCGCCAAAGAATAGACTGAAGAAAACCCTAAAGCAGCTACTTTAAATAGTGATATGAAATAATTTTGAGTGAACAAAATAGCAGCGCTAAGTTCAGTGAATGAACAAAAGTAAATATGTAAATAAATACCCCTGTGAAAGAGTGTATCATACATATACTAAGAAAATGTGCCAATATACTAATATATATATATATACATACATACATACATACATATATAATTATAATTGAATGTTCAAAACGTTCATCCAGTGGTCAAAAATAAGTAGTAACCAGCCAAGTCCATAAGTGATTACATTTCAAGTGATTAAACTTTCAAGTGTCCACTTAGTCTTTTTGAACAATCTTGCTTAAGACCTTCCACCACCCAATAAGTGCTCAGTGACTCAACACCCTAAGGAATTGCGCTTGCCAATAGGACATGCTTCTTCAATTGGATTGGTTCCACAGTCTAATACCCGCCCCTATATACCTTGTCCGTACGTAAACCCGGACGTGTATCGTATTGTATCTGTACGTACTCCGTGTCCCCACGACCATAGTGAGTACGTTCGTTAACCCGGAAGTATAACGTAATGCATCTATACACATCTGTGTCCCCACGACCATAAAACATCAGGTATGACCCCGCTTGCAGTACTCCTAGAGAACATGAGCATTGTATAATTGTTAATACAGAATACTTTTATATGCTCTAAACCTTTACAGCCTAACCTGCATGTATGTCAGTTTGTATAGAGGCAAAGCAGCATTAATTAAGTCCATCCACGCTCCCACCGTGGGGGGCGCCCTAGAGTTCCATTTAAACAGAATCACCTTTTTAGCATAAAAGAGCAACATTGATAACGGGGTCTTAGTAAATCGAGGTCTCTGGTCATCATCCTGTATCCCCAAGAGGCCTAGGGTCGGCTCCACCGGAACATCTAACTGCAGACGAACATTAATAAAGTCAAAGACGGCGGACCAAAAGTCCGAGAGCTTGGGGCAGGCCCAGAACATATGGACGTAGGTGGCTTTGGGAGATTGGCATTGCGGGCAGTTAGGAGAACGTTGGGGAAATATTCTATGCAGCCTCTGAGGCGTATAGTATACCCTATGGAGGAACTTCGTCTGTATCAACCTGTCTCTGGATGATATCACTAATCTATAGCTATCTTCAAAGCAATCGTCCCAGGAGTCCCTATCCAGGGACGGGATATCCCCCTCCCACTTTCTCCATAATGACTCCATCTTCGGGGGAATACTTCCGCAGCAGAGTTGCATACAGCTCCGAAAGGGGTTTAGCTAGGGAGCTCTGGGCCAAGAGATCCTCCACCACATCCAAACCCAAGATAATAGGGGCCCCAAATTGGGCCCTGAAGGTATGCCTCAGTTGGAAGTAGCGGAAAAGCATCCAACCCGGCAGGCCATACCTGCCCGCCATCTCCCTAAAGGGGAGCAGAGCTCCCCCGGAGACAATGTCCCTCAGCAGCTTGACTCCATATCTGGCCCATAGTTGCGGATCGGGGATAGATCTAAAGTGCTCCAGGGAAGGGTTACCCCACAACGGAGTGTAGGGAGACCACCGGCCCGGAGACATTAGTTTTTGAGGGGGCTGGTAGTGAAGGGTAAGCCGAGACCCCTCTGTACGCCAGATTGCTGAGTTCAGTAAGAGATCCTACGATAGCCGCCTCAAGGCAAACAGCCGCATTGGCCCTGGACTGCTGAAACCACCAGCTTTATACTGGCATTTTAAATGAACAAATTCAATAGTGGTTGGCTATACATTTAACAGGGTTTACTGCAATGTAACACTACTAGTAACCAAATATTAAAGCGTATGTAAACAATCGCCTTGTAAAACAACCCATTCAGTTTAAAGTGATTGTAAAGCTTTGATTTTTTTATACTTGCCTACTCTGTTTAGCACAGAACAGACTTGATCCTCCTCTTCTGGGGTCCCCAGGTGGCACTCCAGGCCCCTCTTCTTCTTCAGGTGTCCCCAGTGAAATGCTCCTTCCTGAGTCCCGCTGCTGCATCCATTGACAGACAGCGGGACTCGGGCCAGCCCCCCGCTCGCATGTCACCGATTTTAATTGACAGCAGCAAGAGTCAATCGCTTCCACTGCTATCTATCTGTCCAATGAGGAGAGAGACGGCGGCGGGAGCCGCTGCACTCATGCACATCACTGGATTGGATGGGCTCCGGTAAGGAAAAGGGGGGAAATTTGCAGCACAGGTTTTTCACCTCCAATGCAAACATTTTATATATTGCAGTTTTCCAGACGTTGAATGCAGTATTTGTATTCATTTTCATTTTGAACATTTGCTGTAATTGGAGAAAAGTCTGTTGCTCTTGCCACTTCCTGTAAGCTTTAAAGAAAGCACCTTTTTGTGTAAACTATTACTCCCATACACCCACCATGCAATGGGTTAAAACAAAGGCAGAAATGTTGGAAGTCCAACCTGTGTGACAACCATGGCTGTCCCTATAGGTACAGTGGAGGAAAAGTGTAAACTTGCAGGGACAGGAAGTGTGCTATTTACTGGTTTAAGAGGTTAAAAACTGGGAAAAAAAAACAAAAACAAATGCAGCCAACACATCTAAGGACCAGTAAGCTTAGACATTTTTTAAAACCACTTAACAAAAATGTATATTTTCTGAGTGAAAAGATATTAAAACTTAACACTGTTCTAAATGTAAAATCTTGTCATGTACTTATTGTGGTGCCATTATGCTTAAAGTGATTTCTTGGACAAACTTGGTTGTTTTGCCTGACCACTAATTGAAACCGAAAACCGCCTGTGTTGATTGATATTTTGTGTTTAATCACTAGATAAAAATGTTACTGCAAATTCCAGCTGTAGAGGAAATGTGTTTGACCTGATGAGATGCCAGGGTAGGGCTGCCAGACATAGTATGCCTGCTGTTTTGTTTTGTGTGTGAGCCATGCCCAGTGGACTGGAAAACTTGAGAGAGGCTTTGGACTCTGGCTTGTACCACCTGCGGGGTAGAAACTTGTCCATGTTCCAGCTATTGTCTTATGAAAGCCGAAACATGTATCTAGCTGTGAAAATGTCTATTGATTTTCACTGGCGATAATATGCTTCTGAAAGAAGGAATAACAATACACTAAAATATTCATATCGGTTTGTGATGAAATAATTATTTCTATTAAATATTCTAGCAATTACACTCCCATCTGGCATGAGGATTTTAATGCTTATTATTTTTGTAGGCATGCAAATTGATCATGTAATTTGCATATCATGGCCAAATTAGGAAAGTAGACTTCACTTTGTCTATTCAGGGGAAAAAATGGGGTTACTTAAAATAGAACTATAGGCAAAACTTTTTTTTAATTTTGAATAGAGTAAGGGAAACCTAAAAACCCTATTTGTTTTATTTATTTTTTGTCCAAAAATGGGTAAGAGGAAATTCCTCCTTCCAAAATCTGTGAATTAAATTGGAGGACGCAAACATGTTTGTATTGGGTTACACAGCTAAATCAGTATGGAAATATGGGGGAAATTTTGTTCCCTAGGGTCTGTTTTCTAGCTAGGCAACCCTCTGGCGCCTGAAAAGCGCTGCTAAAATGCCACTAAAGCATTGCAAAAACGACCGGTGCTTTAGCAGCACTTTAGTGTGAAAGTGGGCAAAGGGATGGCCTGTAATGCACACTGCCAGTGGTCAGAGGAGGCCTGTAATCGCTGCACAGTGCTGGATGGTGGTCTGAGGAATGGTTTGTAATGCACAGTGCCCTGGATGCTACTGCCAGTGGTCAGAGGAGGCCTGTGTAATGCACAGTGCCCTGGATGCCACTGCCAGTGGTCAGAGGAGGCCTGTGTAATGCACAGTGCTCTGGATGCCACTGCCAGTGGTCAGAGGAGGCCTGTGTAATGCGCACACACAGTGCTCAGGCCTGCTGTAATTGTAATGTACACACTCAGTCTGCTCTGCGCTCTGCTCAGGATGTGGGCGCCTGTCTATTTCATGTCACAGGAGTGGGACAGTCTTTCGGGACTTGGGAGGCCTGGCTGTAATACAGAGTGCTGCTCTGGTCTGTGGCAGTTGTTGTTGTGGTGCACACAGTTGCTTGTTTGATGGGAGTTGAAGCAGGCGGAGCTCCGTGAAAACTGGAAGTTGGTTCACAAGGGTAAATGTCCCTCCTTGACATTTCCGTCCCGTTTTATATTCGTTAATGAAAACTGATTTGATTTTCGGCATAGTTTTTGTCAGTGGACGAAAATGTGCTCTACTTTTCGTTTTTGTTTTAGTCACTGTAAATATTCCACTGACAAACGTTTTCATGGACAAAATTAACACTGGTATTAAAAGCATAAAAAGCTCAGTTCATGCTTTCTGCCCCATGCTTAGGGAATTTGCCAGTTGTCCTATTTTACCCTTATGTATTGGGCTTGTAGGAAAAACTGCTTCTTCACATTTGTGTAAAGGTCAGTAAATACTTTGTCCCTGTCGTTTTGAGTGCCTTTGTGACATGTAGAATGGACGGGGCGAAGTAGAGCATGCTTGGCAGTGGCAACAGAGGACAGTAGAGCATGGTTAGAGATGGCGAGCAGGAATAAGGATTGCAACCTGGCCTTTTCTTTCTTTCTTTTATGGCCGTTGTACAGTGCCTTGAAAAAGTATTCATAACCCTTGAAATTGTCCACATTTTGTCATGTTGCAATCAAAAAGATATTTATTTTATTGGGATTTTATGTGACAGACCAACAGAAAGTGACACATAATTGTGAAGTGAAGAAAAATTATAAATGTTTTTTGAATGTTATTACAAATAAATGTGAGAAAGGTGTAGCGTGCGTATTATTTCACCCCGAGTCAATACTTTGTAGAACCACCTTTCGCTGCAATTGCAGCTGCAAGTCTTTTTGGGTATGTTTCTACCAGCTTTGCACATCTAGAGAGACATTTTTGTGCCCCTTTCACCTCTACACAGGGCAGCACATCAGTGTGCTCTGTCCCCTGCACTACTTCACTCCCCCCCCCCCCCTCGCCAGTAATTTCCTCCTCTGCCCCCTTTTTTCTACCCCCCCCCCACACAGTGTCACTCTCCTCACCCCTCCTTGGCTCCTCCTGAGGTGCCGCCACGGCAAGAATGAGTGGACTGACCTCTATTAAAAATGGCACCATTACGTTACTGCGCATGGGCCGCCCAATCGAGCGTGTATGAGCTTTCCCAAGCTCAGCCGGCTTTGGAACAGCCCAAGCGCAGTTGGGCACTGCTGCAATTGGTAAGCTGCAATATATACACTTTTCTCCACTCCAGAGACTGAAATATTCTGCTTGGCCAAAATTGTATATGTCACCGGAGGGTTAAATATGGTAACTCCAACATTTCATATTCCTGATATGTGCCTGCTGTACCATGTACTTGTATGAAAAAGTACCCTTTTCTTTTTGTATTGCTTCCTTTGACTGACCACTCTAGGCATGAGAGCACAACATGGCCAGTTTTCTGGTTGTGCTGGAAACTCAACCCCCACACCCATTCACTGAGACCAGTGTACTGCTTTTTCTCCTCCAGCAGCATTCTGAACTCTGTATGGAGCAGAGTATGTGATCGTATTTACAATGTTTTGGGCGCTGGTGAGGCTGCATTTGATGGGCGCTGGTGAGGCTGCATTTGATGGGCGCTGGTGAGGCTGCATTTGATGGGCGCTGGTGAGGCTGCATTTGATGGGCGCTGGTGAGGCTGCATTGATGGGCGCTGGTGGGCTGCATTTGATCGGTGCTTCATTAAAAAGGTGAGTATACATGGGCAGGGGAAAGGGGGTGCAGTCAGGGGTGGAGTCAAGGGGGGGTGCAGCAAAATGAGGTTTCGCCTAGGGTGTCAAAAATCCTTGCATCAGCCCTGGGTCTGACTAAAGTGTAGTAAAATCTGTTTACTGTCCAGTGCAGAGAACAGTCCAGTGCAGAGAGCAAAAAGCAGTATTGTACTGTGGCAGCCAATTGGTTTTCAGTTGCCTATAATCACATCATTAGCAGATGTATTGTGGTTGGTTGCTTTACTGATTTCTGAACATTGCCATTCTTTGTGGCATTACTTTATTGAACAAGCCTGCATGATGTTATTACACTTTGCCCATCATAATCCATTTTATTATAAGTATATTTCACTGGAAGAGATTAGAGCAGATGACCTATAGTTAAGGACAGTCTTATTGTTTGATTTCTCTTCTCCCCGCTGGCAGTGTACCGTCGGTAAGCATCAGCTTCTAAATTAGCAACTACAGCTCACTACTTCAGTCTGAATGAAGAGCATTGTGATGTAAGCAAAACAACTAAAATACATTCCTGAGTACTTCTATGCTAAATTGCTATGCCCTGCTGCATGTTTCTGCAATCTGCATTCATTTGCCAAATATTTATTATCTTACATTCCTTACATTAAGGCACAATAAACATTGTAATAAGAGAAAGAAAGGAAGTCGTCAATTACATGAAACCATTGACTAGTAAATTTCTGTGCCTGTATACGTTATCTAGTTTACATTTTTATGAAATACAACAAAGGTAGAAATCTCTCTATGTGCAATCAAGAAATTGAAATACATCTGTCTTTTGCTGTTTGTATTCGCACAAGTAAATGTATTTGTATTATGTTACACCCTCATTGCCATTAACTTTCTTGCATTTTCTATATGGTTTAGAGCAGTTATTCTCAACCACTGAGCCACCACCTCCCTCTGACTGGGCTCTAGCTTCCTATCTGCTGGGCTTACAGAACATCTTCTAGAGCCCACATAAAGCTTCGAAAATCTAACCATGCATCTATAATGTTGTCACGTACCTGATGGGAGACTGAGATGACGAGGTCGGCCTCTCTTGTATCTCCCACCCTGGCACCGCTGGAGATGAAACAGAGGACACCGAGGGACAGGAGGAACACGAGTGCCTGCAGATGAAGACTCCGGCAGCAGGAGCGGAAGGTTCAAGCCGTGATGGGTAGGCACTTCGCTGAAGTAGTGACACTGGACATCAGATGAGGTGTAGGGAGATTTGCAGCAGGAAGTCGCAGGAGCAAGTCGCAGACACACAGGGTTGCCAGGGCGCAACACAGGAAGCAGATGCGGGTCACACAGATAGCCGGGTCAAGAGGTAGGTGGGCAGCGAGGTACCAGGCAGCAGGCTGAAGGAGCGTCAGGTGGGTAGCCAGGATCAGAAACCGGTAGTCAGAGTATAACGGATTCCATGAACAGGGTCAGGGCAAGCCGGGTTCAGCAACAGGAGATCAGCAAGACAACGGCAGGGTTCAGAGTAACAGGGTACCCGCTGAAGAATAGGCATCAGGAAGGATCTTCCTGTCACATGATGAGCCTATGGCTCCCATTTCTTCTACTGGCAAGATTGCCAGTACTTCTTCTATGGCCATTTCTTCTACTGGCAAGATCGCCAGTACTTCTACTACGGACATTTCCCTGATACCACGTCCTTTCCTTACAAATGTGCTAAACAGCGGGTATTTGCCAGTGAGGCATGTCCAATAAAAACCATGATCCCCCCAAACAACCAACCACCACCTGCCGACCCCCTCTACTCGCACACACTGTGATGTCCCATACTATCTAGAATAGAAAACGGAATGAGCACAGAGTGCATGCTGTGTTCTGGGTGACACAACTGTGACCGCTCACACCAGTGTAGGGGGCAGACCCAGGCAGGTAAAAAAAATCTAAACTTGTGCATGGTTAACCACACAGCAGCACCAGCTGTCTTATCATAAATATTCGTGTTTTGTCTGAATGCCTTGAAAAGCACTGTTTGCATTGCTAGGACAAAGACTGTCCGCTTGTGTTATTCTCTCAGTTATATTGAGTAGTGGTGGTATGGTTCAAAGTGCTTGCGTTTTTTTTGTGCAGCTCTTTTAAATAAACTGCAGCAAGACAAACTTTTTAACTATCATGACAATTCAAATCGTTTAATAGAGAGTGAGATAAAAAGATAGAATGAGAACAAGAGATAGACGAAGAATAAACTTAAGAGAAGTATGGGCAAAGCTTATTTGGTCACACTTCCCTTCTGGGTCACAGAAGTGCGCTTACTTTTGCACCCAAAATTAGCCGACAGCTAAAGCCTACTGTCAGTTGATGTCACAAAGCTGCTTCAGGCTCTGGAAGGATCCTGGCCATATTGTCATGTCATGCCATGTTGAATGGGAGTCATGCCATAGAAGTTTTGCCTGGAGATGGACTGAAGTTTAAACTTGGGCAAACTGTTGAAGTGTCACTGAACCCACATCATAAAAAAACTATTAATAAATGTTGCATCACATGCTGTTCATACTCAGTCACTATGAGAATATTTTTCTGTATTCTGAAAAAAACTGGATGATCCTGCTGCTCTCTATTGCCACACTCTGTTCATATCCCCAATTCAGCTGGGGATTTTGCAGCTGTGGGGGCAGCTCTGCACATGCTCAGTTTTCAGTGAGTTTCTATGCTGAGAATTTCGTCCCTATCTCACCTGAGCAACCCATGTGACTATAGAGTTACCCGTGGGCGTATACACAGTGGTGAATGTTAGCCAGCTCCCTCCCTCCCTCCTCCATGTCCACTATCCAGCTAAACGCAATGGGGCAGGATATTGCATGTAGATTGGTGAAGGCTTCACCTCCCTCTTATTCTAAGACACAGCCTGTGACTGGCAGAAATCCGCCAACACCATTTTATTTCCACAGAATAAAAAAGATTTAGCTTCAAATCTATATTTGTATGCCAATTTAAATGGTTTCTTGATATTATATATTTATTTTTACTCTGTATTCCAAAGGCAGTTTTTTTTCTTTTTTTTTTTTTTAACATGTGACCAGCAGCAGAGGACTAGAGAAGTTTCTCCTGTTTCCTTGCAGGCAAGCTGGGAAAGATCTGGGTCATGTGACAGCTGTATATTGATTAGGAAAAAGGTACTGGTTTGTCCATTCACTTGTAAGTCTTCCATCCAGACTAGAGATCAGATTTTTGGTGGCCGTTGAATATCATTTACAGGCATTGCCACCCCGCAGCAAAGTGACTTCATGGTCTTCCCTGAGCTCTGCTTCATAGCGGATTGTAAGAGGCTGATACAGAGCCAATTTCAAGTATATTACATACATGCAAAAAAAATAATACATTTGATGTAGTGTTAAATTCTTCATTCATTTGTGTCTTTTATATGTGCCTGAAATTCAATATAACCAAGTTCCTTGCATGTATCACCTGCACTCTACTGCACTGCTAGGAGTTAAAAAAAAGTTTGGCTCTTCCTACTCATGCTTTAACATTTTATTGTAATGAATTTCTGGAATGTACAGAAGTGATGGGGTGATCTGCTCAGTACATACTGATCTTAACCTACAAGCTCCAAAGCCCTCTTCTTTAAAGCAACTTTCTCTTAAGTGGTTAATATGGATCTGGGCATTAACATATTTTATTTTGTACATTATTCTGACCATGCCATTAAATAACTGGTTTTAATTGATAAATTAAATTGTATGGACTTACTTGGGAGGATCCAGTATTTCCTCCTACCTAGGCCCGATGACCCCAATCCTGGGTAATCCTGAATTCTTTCCTGGAATATCCTCACACAGATTTCTTCAGTGGTCTTCCTGTATTGATTTTTTATTAAGGTCAACGGAATGAGGTGACCGCATGATAATGAGCACTGGGTGGATGTATATATGTCACTGAATATACTTAGAAAAAGAAGAGTATTTGTTTCACAACACGGTGGTGGAAGAATTCTATAGATTTTTTTTCGTTTTATTTTCTACAATATATGGATATTTTATTTGAATTTGTATTGCAAACCTATTTGTGGTTGCAATTGCGCTAAATCATACATTGTGTATGTTGATACGAGAATGTGTATTCCTTTTACTGTAAATTTTCAGACGTGTAATTTTAGTTATGATGATCATCAGCACATTCAAAGACAACCTTTCATGAGTTGACTTCTGTAAGAATTTGAATATTTGTAACATTTAATACCATTAAACTAGATTTCAATTTTTGCATAACCCATTCATGACTGGTTCTCTTTAAGTCAACAGGCCTTCATAAGTTCAAGAAGCAAATTTTCATAGTCGGTGTTTACTTTGGACCAGAAAGAAAGTAGTTTTCATGTGTACTTTTGGAAAGAATCGGCTCTTTCATTTGAGTATTTAAGGTGTAGAACATGACCATGTATGCATAGCAGCGCTGCAACTTGAACTTTTATCAACGTATCTCAAGAGAGCTATTGACTATTGACTTCATCCTTTATAGATGCAGTATTTTCTCCACTGAAAATGTGCCAAGAATATGTATTATGACTGAAACATGGCTTTATGATGGTAGCGCAATTTAAACATTCACATTCATTCATAGGTGTGCCGGAATTTTTAAACCAGATATTTATGTAGCCTTAAAGACTGGCAACTGTATGGTTGGTGAATCTGCATGAGTTATATGTTCTAAAAAATGCAAAAATTCACAGATATACAGTGCCATGAAAAAAATATATACCCCTTGAAAATTGCCACATTTTGTCATGTTACAACCAAAATGTAACTGTATTGTATTGTGATTTTATGTGATAGACTAACACAAATTGGCACATAATTGTGAGGTGGAAGGAAAATTTTATATATATATTGTGTGGTTTGAACACTGTTTTCATATGCAGGCGCTACTTCAGATATTTGTAAATATATATATATATATATATATATATTTACAAATATCTGAAGTAGCGCCTGCATATGAAAACAGTGTTCAAACCACACAAGTGAGGTATCACCGCGATTGTTAGAGCGAGAGAAATAGTTCTAGCCCTAGACCTCCTCTGTAACTCAAAAGATGCTACCTATAGAGTTTTTAAAGCGTGACATATGTTGGGTATCATTTTACTCGGCGTAACATTATCTTTCACAATATATAAAAAAAATGGGCTAACTTTACTGTTGTCTTATTTTTTTATTCAAAAATGTGATTTTTTTCCAAAAAAAGTGCGCTTGTAAGACCGCTGCGCAAATACGGTGTGACAAAAAGTATTGCAATGACCGCCATTTTATTCTCTAGGGTGTTAGAAAAAAATATATATAATGTTTGGAGGTTTTAAGTAATTTTCTAGCCAAAAAAACTGTTTTAATCTTGTAAGCAACAAGTCTGAAAAACAGGCAAAGTCCTTAAGTGGTTAATATTTTGCAAAGAAGAATGGACAAATATTTCACTCGCTAGATGTGCAAAACTGTTAGAGACCTACCCAAAAAGACTTGCAGCTGTAATTACAGCGAAAGGAGGTTCTACAAAGTATTGACTCGGTGGGGCTCAATATAAATGCCTTCTAGGGGTGGAGGTGAAGCATTCTCCTCTACTCAACGATATTCACGTGCAGTTATTTAAATTAAACTATTTCATATTGGCTTGTAGCAACCTTTGCACCATTTCCAGCACCTACGGAAATGTATCTATTCCCACTTGCAGATACATATTTGCATCTCGAGTCTCAGAGTATTAGCTACTATGAATCAAACACTTGGAGACTAAATATTTTGTAGCAGTTTTCTCATCCAGGGTTTCTCCAGAGGTTGCATGAGGTTCCTTAAGCTGTAAACTATTTCTCAATAACCACAGAAGCCAATCATCTTTTTAGCTTTGTGCAAGGTGGGCAGTCTTCCCATTCATTAACAATGTAAGTGGGTTCTATTTACTGCTGACTACCAGTCTAAAGCCTCGTACACACAATCATACTTCCAACCAACTTTTCTCTGGATTTTGGTCCGAAGGTCGTTGGCCGTAAACTTGGGCAACTTCTGCTATTGTTGGCTGATGTTTAACATTTGGTTCTGAGCATGTGTGTTTGTACATCGGATTTTAGTTGGATGGATTTGCGCACACACGATCAGATAAACTGACGTAACTGATTTATTGCCCAACAATTGGTGAGCATGAACAGCCAACATTTGTTGTCGTTAATTCAGCCAATAATTGTATGATGAAGCATACACACGGTCGGATTATCAGACACAACACATCCATCAGACAATTATGGCCATATAGTTGGATTGTGTGTACGAGGCTTAAAGGGGTTGTAAAGGTAAAAAAAAATTCCCTGAATAGCTTCCTTTACCTTAGTGCAGTCCTCCTTCAATTACCTCATCCTTCGATTTTGCTTTTAAAGGTCCTTATTTCTTTGGAGAAATCCTCACTTCCTGTTCTTCTGTCTGTAACTACACACAGCAATGCAAGGCTTTCTCCCTGGTGTGGAGAAAGCCTCCTGAGGGGGGAGGGGGCGAGCAGGCAAGTCAGGACTCTCTACTTTGATAGAGAAAGGATCTGTGTGTTAGTGGGCATCCTGACACTCATGCTCGCCCCCTTCCCCCTCAAGAGGCTTTCTCCATACCAGGGAGAAAGCCTCTCTTTACTGTGTGTAGTTACAGACAGAAGAACAGGAAGTGAGCATTTCTCAGAAGAAATAAGGACATTTAAAAGCAAAATGGAAGGATGAGGTAAGCGAAGGAGGACTGCACTAAGGTAAAGGAAGCTATTTAGGGATTTTTTTTTGATTTTTTTTTTTTACCTTTTCAACCCCTTTAAGGGACCACAACACCAACCACCAATGTGATAAGGCACTTTTCCACTGGCCACCAATGTGAAGAGACATTTCTTTTTTTTAACACCAATGTAAGGGGGACACGATCGTTCATTATTATTATTGATGATTATTTTGTCCTATAGATTAGGGCAGTTTCTAATAATGTGTCTAATACACTAGAACTTTATTTTTTATATCTACAACTTGCTAATTACTCCAATTTATCATGCGCTGTTGATATAATAAAAAGGAATCCTTGGTCTCTGAGAACTAAAAATTATTTAATGGGATTATTTGTGTTGAAAAAGAAAGGTTGAGAGGAGCTATATTATGCCATCTCAGAGCTGGGCTGAGAGGTGGGCAGAGGAGGGCAGCCTTGAGTGCTTCAGCAGGAGGAGATGGGGGCTGGGGGTGGGTGAGGGAAGGACCTGCAACCTATGGTAGGTAGTTCAATAGGAGGTTTCAGGGAAGTGGGGGTGCACTTTGTCCGCTTTTCACCGTGGGTGCTAAATGGTCTTGTTCCAACACCGCCATCCCATGTGCTTTCTATTTTTTGCTCATTTTGGCTTGCAGTACAAAGTCCCAGTTGCTGTCATAGCCTCATCACTTTAATATATTGCATTAAAACTCATGCCCTTTTTCTCTATGGAGTAAATTCTCAGCATTGCTGAATTGTTGACTCTGCTAGAGGTCATAATTTGACCAAATGCTGAATTCTAGGAAGTTTGGGTCCGAGTAAGAAGGATGAGTCTTTTCCTTTCTAGATCTTTATTTAATTCACAAAATAGAAATGAACTCTGATGGGGACAGTGTAGTAACCACTATAGTGAATGTGCGGTTTGTTATTTTATCATGACCTACTAAGTTTCTTTTTGTTCTCTGTAGAAAATGATTTGTTAGCATAATGAATAACCTTACAAATAAAACATAAGCAGGCTATTAACAGTACAGTCCAATTAAAGATGGAAGTATATTTCATTTTGTAATGTTACAGCCAAAAATGTAAATGTATTTTATTAGGATTTTATGTGATCGACCAACACAAAGTGGCACATAATTGTCAAGTAAAAGAAAATAATAAATAGTTTTCTAAATTATTTGCAAATAAACAACTAAAAAGGTGTGACACGCATTTCTATTCAGCCCCCTTTACTCTGGTACCCCTAGCTAAAATCTAGTGGAACCAATTGCCTTCAGAAATCACCTAATTAGTCAATAGAGTCTACCCGCCCCAGTGTGAAAGGGGTCTAAAGTCAATCACGAGGATTGAGTCAAACAGTGTCAGCTTTCATCTATTAGGGATTCCACTGGTGTGATGTTTGTGCCATAGCTCTTGCTCTGTTCCCCCTATACTGTAGAGTTTTGGGTGTTCAGTTGAACTTTGTTGCTTCCACTCCTATCCTTTCCTGATAAAAAACAAACAAAAATCCAGCAGGGAGAGTGGAGTTTCCTTTGTATGGACTGCAGCAAATGTGCTCAAAGGGATCGCAAGCCTATATATCACATGATGTGGGTCCCTGAGGGGTATAGTTAATTTATTTGGCATCTACCAAAAAAAAAAGCTGAAAGATTTTGGGTGACTTGATCCTTTAAAGCTAAACTCCAGGCAAATTGCCAAATACATAAATTTAATACTTATGTGCAATCCATTTTAGCATCCAAAAGAATTTTGTATTTTCTATATATTCAGTCCTAAGATTTACACAGCTCTGCCACCCAACACAGGCGTGTCTGGCGAACCCGGGAGACTTAATGTTTCACTTCTGCAATTAAAGGTTCCCTTTTACCAACATGTTACATATAATTCACCTGTATTTAGGGTGTAAAATGTTGGTAATCATCAGCCTCCTCACCCCCAGAGTCCCTTCCCCTGTACAAGCAGGTGGGGGGGGGGGGGGGTTCTTCTCCCTGCAACTGCTGTCAGATTTAAACTTGGTATGGCTGTGCAGGGCTTCGTCCACAAAGCCACATCCTTCATTCACAGCAATCTGTAAATGCATAAACTAGAAGTCCCTTCGTCCACCACGGCAGATGGACTTGGTCCTGCAGCTCAGTACTTGTCTACCCTACAGAGATATGGACAGAGCTCTAGGCAGTGTCTGCAGTAATGTGCTATTGCACTCATGATCCACTGATCGCAGATACAATGCTCTTCAGGCTCCTGTGTAAAAAATTAATTAATGCACCTATTTATAACTGCAAAATCCTGTGCATTTATTTAATATTTTTTTTTTTACCAAAGCTAAACTTATGCCTAGTACACCTGACCGTTTTTTCCATCTGATAAAAAAAACAACGGTTTTCCCGACAGAATTCCTCTCCGCCTGCCTTGCATACACATGCTCAGACAAAAGTCTGCCCGTCCAAAGCGTAGTGGCGTACAGCACGTACGACGGCACTATAAAGGGGAAGTTCCATTCCAATGGCGCCACCTTTGGGCTTCTTTGCTGATCCTCATGTTAGTAAAAGTTTGGTGAGAGACGTTTCACGCTTTTAAGCGTTTTGCAGCATGACGAATGTGATATCTCCATTACGAATGCTAGTTTTACCAGAAAGAGCGCTCAGGTCTCATACTTGATTCTGAACCTGCGCGTTTATTTGCCCGTCGGAAAACCATACAGCCGAACAGCTTTCCCGCCAGGATTTTTTCCTGACAGGAAAAAAGAGATCCTGCTCTCCTTTCTTTTTTTTTTTTTTTGTCCGGCAGTTTTCCCTTTGGAAAAACTACGATGGAGCATACAAACGGCCGAGATTCCCGACGAAAAGCTCTCATAGCAGTTTTCCCGTTGTGTGTATGAGGCATTAGTGTTTAAGTAACACTTACAGATATTGTCCCTCTCCCAGCCTGTGATTGGACAGTAAAAGGAATAGCAGCAGACTGACAAACTCCTCTCTGTCAAGTCTGCTATTTCCTCCAGTCTGCATGTCTGTTGTTGGCGCATGAGCCCTGTAGGACAACTGATGGCTCCTTTTTTTATGCTTTCTTTCTTGCTCCTAGACTTGGATCCACTACATATGGGATTGTGAGAGGCTTATACAAAATCAATTTCAGTTATGTATATTGCTCGCATTTAAAACAAATACATGAAATTATGTATTATTAAATGCAGAGTTGTATACATTTGTAACCTCCTATATTTGTCCAGATGTTCAGCTTTAAAATAGTTTAGCCTTCCAATGAAGCACGAGTGATATCTCCTACCTAGGCATCATGATGCCCTCCAAGTTGTCGGATCTCTATTCTCTAAATGATGGCCCCTTACTGGCCAGTATTAGAAAGCCTGGGGTTCACCCTTTCTACCATGGTTTAGAAATGCCTGGGGTTCACCCTCTCTACCATGGTTTGGTCGTATAAACACACTTAAATGGGCACCATCCCTAAATTACTTTATTTCAGATAGACCCCATTACTGTTCCTAAATGCTTTTTTACCTTGTGGAAAAATTCCCTTGGTCTTTGTACGCAAATCCACACTGTGGAGCATCTAAATGCACACAAAGCACTAAACAAATTCCTTCATGTTTAAAAGCATGTTTGTATCAAGCTCTTTGCTACAAGGAATTGTGAAGTACTTCACTATCACCAGGTAGAATCAGAAACGATGCTGCTTCAAGCTGGAGTCTCAAGCGTCTGTCCTTGGAGCACAGACCCTTGGGCTTTTTATTCATCGGAAACAAAAGAATGACAAACAGGAAGTGATTGCCACAATAGCCAATCGCTTCCTCAATACAAAATGACATCACAGCAAATTACAAAGCGTAAAGGGGAGGGAACTCGCAGGAGTAGAAGTGGGAGGAAGTGCACATGCCCCATCCACTTGATGCATGTACACTGCTTCCCCCGCCCAACCATTGTGCATGCACATCCACAATCTTAGTCAGCATGGAGCCCACTCAATACTGTTCAAAGTAAACAGTATCTAGTAAGATCATTCTACTTGTTCTTACAGGCTTGAGACAATCTGCAAGGACATTGCTACTGCTGTTGCCAATATACGGTACAAGTACACCGGTAGGGCAGATATCAATGTCCGCTTATAAAAACAGATATTTATCCAAAAGGGGATAGCGAAGTCCGCAAGAAAGATATAATGGGTTTCTCTCGTTATACAGACTTTGCTTCTCTAATGTGCATAGCCATTTGAAGGCAAGAAGTCCAGCGCATTGCGCTTGATACCTACAAACCAACAAATGCCCACACACACAGAGAACACGTCTCAAATCCCATAAGGTTTTCATACTGACCTGATTCAACCCAAGTGCGCTCTGCTAGAGCGCTCCTCAATTAAGCATCAGAGACAGATGACAATCTATAAAACACACATCCTAGCATAAAATATCCACCTAAATCTTTTATATAATAAAATTTCCACAACAACCTCTTTGCGATCCATGTCTATACGCTTTATCTGGCATCAAAGCCTTTCACGCATTCACTATATATTGCTTACTTTTCCCAAGCTCCAGGGAGGAGTAGGGTTACCTGATTTTAAGCTTTACCACAAGGCAGCACTTTAAGCTCGGATGCTAGAATGGTTTCCTTGTGCCTTCACTAAAACCTCCAATATGGTTAAACAAGACCTATCAGCATCTGACCTATGGGCCCTTCTATGGGGCCATGGACGGAAACTAGAGGCATTCTTCTTCTTGGCCCATGACCGTCGCTGCTCTCCATCTCTGGTATAAGAGGGGAATGTCCTTTTCTGTCCACTGACCCTTATCCCCTCACATCGTTATTTGATCACCCAGCTTTGCCCCAGGGAATGGGTTCCTCTGTAGTGGGCCCGTTTGTGCGATCCTCTTGGCCTGTAGCTAATTCCCATGTATGCTCCAACTCGGTTGCCCCTAATATCCCTGAGGGACAGGGTAATTTTCTCACTGAACTCAGACTATCCATGTTCTGCTCTTCCTCTCAGATTCATAGACCTTTTACTGGCTATGAACCATCGTGCTCTCTCTTTAAGAAATGCCTAGACATTTACTCTCCTCCATCTAAAAGTTGTTACATGCCTTACTACATGATCAACTCTCACTGTACACCAGGAGGTGGTTCATGGACTTGGGGAAGGAGCTTACTATGGTTAACTGGCAAAAACATTTTCATTTTACTCCTATAATTTTTCTTAAGTCTTATCCATATGGTACAGGGAGCTTCAATCCCCCACACAATTTTCCCATCCGCTCCCCCTACCTGTTGGCAATGTGGATCAGCTGAGGAAATCTATCTCCACATTTGGGATTGTAATATCACTCAACCCTTTTGGGTCCAGGTTTTCTCCATACACTAGGCCCTGTATAATCAATCTCTGAAATGGTGCTTCTCTCCATGCTCCGAGGCTCAGTTGCATCTCAGAGGCGTAATTTGTAGCATTTTTTTCCTGTCGGCAACTAGATCCACTTATTCTGGAGAACAACCATTACCCTCCCCCCCCCCCCCCCCCTGTCCATGTGGGATGAAAATGACATCATGCGCATGGAAGAGATGTTGGCTTTAGATAATGATACTTTCGAATTTTCAAGTTTAAGGTTCTTTGGCTTATCTTGATAGATTTTTCTACTTTTGAAATAATTAAAAAACATGTTACTACCCGGTAACTGAGATGACAATGTTCCGTGATCACTCCCTATAGACATACCCTGTCAGCCTCTCCCAACCCCCCTATCCCCCCTTTTTTCTTTCTTCCTTTTCTTCCCGATGGTATTGGGATCTATCACCTTCTACTTTTTTCCTTTCCCCCTTCTCTTTCTTGTTCGTTTTTTTTTTTATCTTTTTGTCCTCTTCTGATATATTTGAAGGTCTGCACGCTTGGCCCTTGGTTTTCCTACATCTGATTGTTTTTATACTCTCTTTAGTTTTTGGTTTATCACTCGGTTGTACGTGATTTCGGTTTTTCTACTTCTGTTATATAAATTGTACAAATGTTGTATATAAGATAGATAAGAGGATCTTCCTCTATTGCTCTAATTTTTATCTATTTTTTGTTTTTTGTGCAATAAAAATATATTTACCTCTAAAATAATTCAGCCAGTCATTGCCAATCTACCTGCTAAAAGGATCTGCTATTTTTCTTGGATAATCCCCCCCAATTTCAAAATCCTTCTTGCTACTGAGATCTATACTTTGTAATAGACCCTGAACCTAAGGCCCCATACACACGAGAGAATTTATCCGCGGATACGGTCCAGCGGACCGTTTCCACGGATAAATCCTCTCAAAGATTTCCGCAGATTTCGATGCGATGGAGTGTACACACCATCGCATTGAAATCCGCGCGGAAATCCTCTGGCGATGACGTGTCGCGCCGTCGCCGCGATTATGACGCGGCGACGGGCGTGACGCTGTCATATAAGGAATTCCACGCATGCGTCAAATCATTACGACGCGTGCGGGGAATCCCTTTGGACGGATGGATCCGGTAAGTCTGTACAGACGAGCGGATCCATCCGTTGGAATGGATTCCAGCAGATGGATTTGTTGTGCATCTCAGCAAATATCCGATCTGCTGGAATCCATCCCAGAGGAGATTTCTCCGCGGAAACAGATCCGCTGGCGTGTACACACCATAGGATCTATCCGCAGAAACCCATTTGCTGGGATTTATCTGCGGATGGATTCTATCGTGTGTACGGGGCCTAAGTCTACAAAAATGTGTTCTCTGGTTCCTCTCTGTACTACCATTTGTCATTCTTCAGTAGCTCAAGACATAAGTGTGTAACAAGAAGCTTAAAGTGGACCTTCAGTAATTTTTTCATCTTTCTATCTATTACATTTTCTGCCCTTTTTTTAACTTTAGGATAGTCATTTATTTTTTGCCAGAAAATGCCTTAACGGCACACTTTCTGTTTCTTGTCTGGTAAAAAGCCTAGACTTATGACATCATGCATGATACACTCACTCGCTCTCTCTCTCTCTCTCTCTCTCTCTCTCTCTCTCTCTCTCGTGAGAGTTTGCCAGGAGGGGGTGAGTCCTAAGAGGGCCAATGAGAGTTGCAGAGCTGGAGGTGTGTATCTGTGTAAATCCAGGAAGTGAACAGGCAGCAGCTTCAGCTGTCCACAGTTGAAATGGTTGCAGCCATACTTGGTGGAGGGAGCTTTCTGCAGCATATTTGGCAAGTACAAAATCAAAGTATATATAATAAAATATGCAAAGTGGTTGGAGGGAAGCTTCAGAATTGCAAAGATGTTTTTATTACAAATTATGTGAGCAGACTGCAGTTCCTCTCTAAAGTCATACAAAGTCTTATGAAATTCCTGCAGAATTTGCTTTTGTAGAACTAATGCCTAATGCACACAGTAGGAATATCAGACAAATGATCGTGTTTTTTTTTTTGCATGCTAGTCTCATATCGAAAACCAACACAACATAATACAACTTTGGAAGTGATGTAAGGTTTTGTATTGTATTGTAATATATTCTTTCATTTCCGAGCATGCAAAGTCTTGGTCAAATTATTTTTTTTCATAAAAACACTACACTAATTACACAAATTGTTCATTCTGGTATCTTACAAGATTTAAATTTTTATTTTTTTTCGATCCTTCGGGTATTTTTACATGAACTGTCGTGATCCGCTCTTGAAAGCTGTGTACTAACGATAAGAGTATCAGACTATTGTTCCGAAAGTGGTATTTTCCGTCCGATCTTCTCATGGTTTATAATAGGCATTAGATTAAAGGGTCAGTTGAGGGAATTTAAAGTAGAACTTAAGCCAAAACTTTATTTCTTTTTAGATAGAGTAAAGGAGGGTTTTTTTTTTTTTTTTTTTTGCCCTTCGTGCCCCATTGGCACGATTTCAACTCACTTCCTGTCCCATAGCCACATCAGGAAGTGAGAGGGAATAATTAAAACATAGGTAAATAGCTGGTTGTCACTAGGATCCCCAGAATTGATGTCTCCATAGGAAGATTTCACCTCCTATTCCTTTTTCTGACAACAATTCAAAATTTGGGATTTTCTTTCCCTTTCACTCTCAGTAATAATTATCACTAGTGAATTCCACTAACACGTATTCTAAATTCCCTTCACTGTATTCAAAAACCCCAAAAAACACCACATTTGTGGTGTTTGCTGGAAAACTTCAGCATTCCTCTTATTCAACGTGCCTGCTGGGCACAATTAATACTAAATAATAATACATAAAGTACCCAAGCAGACATATGGTTGTAAAGGCAGAAGGTAAAAAAATCACCTGCATGTAGCTCCCCCAAAACGCATATCTGAGACCCATCTCAATTCAGCGATCTGCACAAGAGCTAAGGCTCACTCCATTCTCATTGGATCAGACACAGCAGCGCTGTGTCAATTACAGCCACTGACAAGTGGGTGGAGTCCCGCTTTGTGTGTCCTATGGACACAAAAATGTCGAACCTTTGCAATCACTCCTCCGCCCCCTATTGCTTACCTGAGCCCTGTCTCGATCCCACAATGTTGCATGAGAGCCTCATCTGTCTGGTGACTCTCCCTCCTCATTGGCTGAGACAACAGTCAATCAAAGTCAGTGAGCCAATGAGGAGAGAGAGGGGGTGGGGCCAAGCTTTGGCTCTGTGTATGAATGGACACACAGAGCAGCAGCTTGGCTGCCCCCTTAGTAATCTGCTTGCTGTGGGGGCACTCAGCAGGAGGAAGAGGCCAGGAGTGCCGGCGAGGGACTCGAGTGGAGGATCTGCCCACTGCACAGAGCAGGTAGGTATGACATGTTTGTTGTTTTTAAACAAAAAAAATAAAAAACAAGACTTTAAGATCACTTTAAGGTAACAATGTATTCCAATTGCTGCACACAACCCCCCCCCCCTCCTCCCCCAAACACTTACCTGAGTCCTGCATCCATCCAGTGCTGTATCGGGCTGCAGGTCTTCGCCTCTGCCTTTCTCTAATTACAGAACATTTGTGCAGTTGCATAAGTCATTGGCTCCTGCTACTGTCAGTCCAATCCTGTGAGCAGGGAGCTAGGGGGCAGGGTCAAACAGGGCTGTGTGTGCCTATGGACACACAATGCAGATCTCCGGCATGAGCCCTTACATCTGCCCCCATAGGAAGCAGCTTGCTATGATGCCAGACACAGAAGTGGAAGGGCCTAAGATCCCCAGCCGGGGACCCCAGAGGAGGAGGAGGAGGAGGTTCAGAGCTGCTCTGTGTAAGAACCATTGCACAGAGCAGATACATATCGCATGTTTGAAAGTTTAAATGCCTTTAGAAACTCTTTAATTTCAGCCTGTCACAAACCGGGTCAGTTTTATTGGACTTATAAGGAAATTATTACATTGTTCGGGGAAGGTATGCTCTGCTTATGCATTTTTTCACCATATGCCCAGGTTGATGTGCCAAGGCTTGTGATAGGTATACTTTAAAAGCCATTACCTCTCTTCCTCTTACTGTAAGAAAATATGTAGGCGTTGTTAATGCAGGCATAAAAATTACCAGGAACTCAGGAGCTGGAAAGATAATGACAAGATAAAAAACACAGCTAAAACTGTTTGTGTAAACTGTGCTTTATCATGACCCTGCTAAGGGATGTTTGCACAAATTGCCTTTGGATCATCTGCATCTTGTATTACATAGTGTTTTTAGTTTATTCCTAAGGTGTATGCTTGTTTTCTTAAGGGTGTATAAAATAGTGCTAACACAGGACAGTTTATGACACAAAAACAAATGCAGAAAAAGTAATTTATTTAAAAATAACCCTAGGAGCTATTTAAAGCCTGTTATACCCCTAAAAATAACCATTATTTTGCCTTTACAATTAAAGTGATATTACTTTTTTTAAATAACAATCATGTGATACTTGCCTCCACTGTGCAGCTCGTTTTTTTCACAGAGTGCCCCCAAGCGCCGTTTTCTGGGGTCCCTCGGCAGCTCTCTTGGCTCCTCCCCGCAATAGCTAACCCCCTCTGGGAAGCTCTCTCCCGAGGGGGTTACCTTGCGGGCGTGCTCCCGTGTCATATACTCACGTCCATACTCATCGAGTGTATGACCTCGGTCCCGACTCCCACGTCATTGGATTTGACATTGGTCATTGACAGCAGCGCAAGCTAATGGATGCACAGCTATCAATCTATCCAATGAAGAGCCGAGAAGCCCGGGCACAGATTGAGCGCGTTCGACGCAGAACTTTCCAGGGCTCAGGTAAGTAAAACGAGGGGGGGCTGGGGGGCCGGTAATCGTCAGATGTTTTTTCACCTTAAAGGAACACTAAAGGCAAACTTGTTTGTTATTTAAAAAAAAAAAAATGTTATACTTACCTCCACTGTGCAGCTCGTTTTGCACAGAGTGTCTCCTAACCCTGTCTTCTGGGGTCCCTCGGTGGCTGTCTGGGCTCCTCCTCGCAAAAGCTTTCCACCTTCATGCGAGCACTCATGGTGAAAAGCTTTTGCGAGCGCGCTCCCGTGATACAGCGGCGGGCATAGCCGCCGACTCTATCACTCGGCCCGGTGCGCCCCGTCATCCGCTGTGATTGACAGCAGCGCCAGCCAATGGCTGCATTGTTGGTGTCCCTGGCAGCAATATTAACCCTCAGTATTAGTGTCAGTGGCATCAGTTTTAACCTACAGCATGTGTCAGGGCCTGGACTAACCCCCAACAGTTGTCACGGCCAACAATAACCCCCCAGCATGTGTCAGGGCCAGCAATGGTAACCCCGGCAATAAACCCTAGCAAGTGTCAAGGCACGCAGTAAACCCCATAAAGTGTCGGAGAAAGCAAAAAAAACCTCAGCACAAGAAAACTCCTCAATCATAGGTGTTAGTAAGGTGGTAAAGGGTATAGTAACAAACTGGCTACAGCCAGAGAATAAAAACTGTAACACACCTGATGTAACAGACTGTTCTGAAAAATACACAGGATAGCCAAGCCAGAAGTCAGAAACTATCTGATGCTGCTTCTCCTTTGTGACAAAATCTGAAGAGAAGCAAAAATTCTTCATAGAGCGAATATCAATCCACTGGTGGCAGACAGACCCCAGGTGCTAGAACTATAGACTGTGCTGGAGAATGTTACTCCGTGAACCACACAGATAAGTCCCTGACTTCCCTTTTGTCAATCCCACCACTGCTAGGATTCTAGAAAAAAAAAAGAATTGTAGACTCTGACTATGGCAGCTGCTGATGCAGGTGCCAGGAGAAATTTTAAAGGGTGTTATAGCACACCCAAGCACCCCCCACCCCCCTGGCACCGCCACTGCCTGAGATAGTTAGCAGTGCTACCCCTTGTGGTGGTCTCTGTTTTCTGTATGACTACAAGTAAAATATGTAGTTCTTTAACTGGACTAAGCAGTACCAAGCCATTGCTCTGTCACTACCATAAATAGCAAACATTAGACATGCCAACATCACATCAGCTTATTCTTATTTAATTTCCAGGACCAGGAGACATTAGGGCTGCTCATTTATGGCTTTATTTTGAATTTCTACACTAACGGCACTGGATATGTTTAACGTTTTCTTACTTCGCCCCAGTGTGACAAGAAAAACTATTGGTTTTGTTCCTCGTGGAAATAATGCTACACAACATAAGTGTAAGGTTCTCCAAAAATTTTACTGACATTTAAAGCGGTATTAAATCCAAAACCAAAACATTTTATATGCCAATCATTAGATGTGTTGGCTGCAATAGTTTGGGATTTTTTTTAGGCTTTTTTCTTCTATTTTCACCTGGTGATCGAATTAAGAATCACAGGGGCATATGTGGAGAGCAGTTACAGCAACATTTTTTTTTTGGGGGGGGGGGGGGGGGGGGGGGGGGTGATAAAGGTTTTATATGAATAAATAGAAGCTAATCATTGTAAGCACCCATCACGCTGCTAAATGGTTTGTCTTAACACTCTAACTGCCATTTTTGAGGGAGAGCTTGTTCTGTTGAAAAACGGACATACTGGCTAGATTATCAGATGAAAATAAAGAAAAGAGAGCCTAAAAAGTAATGTAGCAATCTAAGAATTGGTAAACTGCAATATAATTAATGTTTGGATTTAATATCACTTTATTAAACAGTTTTAAGTACTGAAAGTTTGCTTTCACACACAGTCCAGTTGCAAGATTCCTCTCTCATCTGCCCAAAAAAAGACTGGTGCTTTCATCAGGGCTGCCATCAGGAGGGTACAGGCATTAAACCTGTAAGGGGCCCGGGCCCCCCGCCCTTTTTATTTTTTTTATTTTTTTTATTTAAAAAAAAAAATTGTCTGACTTTAGCAACTCGCAGCAGGAGCAAGCAAGAAGACTTGACTTGACTTTGTTTTGTTCGTCAGCACCAACCCCCCCCCCCCCCCCGTCCCGCTTATCATCTAATGGCAGGAGAGAGAAGAGTAGAGATTACACTTCCGTTGCCACAACCCCCCCACTTATCTCGCGGCAGGAGAGAGGAGGCCCCCCCCCCGTTTCTCTGCTCTGCTCCAGGGGGGCCCTACCTAAAGCTGTGTAAGGGGCCCCAAAATTTGTGATGGCTGCCCTGGCTTTCATCACTCACTTTTTAATTTCTACTGGAGTCAAATTGGGTAAAGTCACTGCTCAATGCTTTTAATAAGAAATCTGCCTGTATATGACGGCCCTTGGGCTGCTATCAGATGGTAGAAACTAATTGCCAGAGGAGGATGCATGTCTGTCTCTGGTCAGAACAGTACTGAATCTTGACCCCTAGCAATGGGAGCGACATCTTGCTGCCTGAGAAGGAATAGGCATCCATTGGCAATTTTAAAAGATATCACCAGCAGCAGGATTGCTAGCAGAAAAGTTGCCCATCTGAGTGCCCACAGATATAGATAAACGACCTCCTTTGGGCCCCTGTGATAGCTTGTGTGGGAGTTAAACCGCCATCTGGACCAAAGATGCAATGAATTTCACCCTTGTCTTTCTATGTTGTCCTATCTATATTATGGTTATTACTACAATTCTTTCAAACAGAAACACAAGCATGTATAACATTATGCTTATGATTCCGGTTTGCATGACATGCAATCCTCCCCAACCACCATCTTCTCCCCTTCGTCTACCACCCTTTCTGACCACCAACCTCCTGAAGATGGTGAACCCGAGTAGAGATATCCATGGGCCACAGTAACTCCAGCATACTGTCTGTTGTCTCCTGCACATCCACAGCAATGTGGGCTACATAAGCTGGTTCATTGATAGCTTTTGGTCATTTTGAGATTGAATGCTTAGATCATTCAGAGTTTAGTGCAGGTGTCGACACTTTTTTGACCTGCTTTAGCGGCTTTTGCATTCCCATAAGCTTGTATGGGCAGAGAAGTGTGAAGCAAACAAGCCTTTTGACACTGGCCCTAAATCTGGTGGCTTTCTGGTGGGAATTTTTAATTTTACAAATAAAAAAGCAGACCCATCAATAAAAGCAAATCTCATGATGTCCCAATATCCATATCATTATAAACCGTGGGAGCAATATTATTATTAATTTTTAGGTACTTGTATAGCGCTGTCAAATTGGCAGCGCTTTACATATACAATGTACATTCACATCAGTCCCTACCCTCAAGGAGCTTGCAATCTAAGGTCCCTAACTCACATTCATATACTTGGGCCAATTTAGGCAGAAGCCAATTAACCTACCAGCATGTCTTTGGAGTGTGGGAGGAAACCCGAGTACCCGGAGGAAACCCATGCAGGCTCAGGGAGAATATGCAAACTCCAGGCAGGTAGTGTCGTGGTCAGGATTCTAACCAGCAACCCTTTTTACTGCTAGGTGAGCGTGCTACTCAATACACCACTGTGCTGCCCATAATATTATGTATAGGAATTTACCTTTTATACCTGGCTCCAGGGAGAGTATCTGTGTGGTACGACTTTTTGCAAGTTAAGGTGGTCATAGAGTGATCACAATTTGTCCATTTCATCAGGGACCAGACACATTTTGATTCGTATGTGGTCACTGCACTTGAACAGAAGTCGATCTACTAATAGACTTCTGTTCAACTGTCCTGTTGGAGAAAAGCCGCTTGATCAGCAGCTGCAGCCAATGGCTGTAGTGCTGGTCTGTGTATTCTGACAGCAGGGAAGTCTCACTGCTGTCAGAATATAATATTGCAGTGTGGAGGATTCCACAATCTGTCTCAAATGTGTGGAAGGGGGAATCGGTTCAGGTTTTTTTCTTTCAGCCCACTGAACGAAAAGACCTGAACCAATCTGAACACAAGGTATTTGATGTGAAGTTACAGTTGGGCAGGCTAGGATTTATTTTTATGTTCCATTGCTGTGAACAGGCTGCTTAGGTTGTTAAATGGTGGAAATACTCTTTGCTTTTCTGATGCTGAAAACACAATAAAGCTGGTTGTAGCCACTTTAAACCTGACATGACTCTGTGGACTCTCTACCTGCAAAAAAATCTCCCTTTAAGGCTATGTGCCCCAAGAGACAGCAAAAGCAGGGCTGCAGTTATTACAATGTGTAAAGAAAACACTTTAATATGAGGCTGGTGTGGAGCTTTTGCCATGGAACAATATTATATATAGTTACATTTTGATCATGCCGTTATAGTCAATATTTCGCCAGAATGTAAGTTATACAATAAAAAAAAATCAATAATTCTTGTCCTGCAGGAACTCTGTTTACATTGACGTGAGTTGTAAGCAGGATCACCCTGAATCCATTGATAAACAGCTCACAGTCTTGCGGCACACAAGTAATTGAACAAGACTTGTACTTTTACTGAAAATAATGCTTTGATGAGTTTCCTCGGAGAGCAATTCCAGCATACACATAAAACACAAAGGTAGGTCATTTTGGTAGGTAGAACGCATCGGCCATATTGTATTAGATTTTTCTATGGATTAAAGGCTAAATTTCCATCATTGCATCTGTAAATATATCGGTCCCTGAATACCTTGCACTCTACTTTAAACCAAAGATTAAATAGTCTTGCTGCTCCTCAATACTTTGAAGTATTGTTCTTTATGTTCTTCACATAAAGCTTTGTTCTTTTGACATTTTGCAGTGCAAGTAATTAAACTTTTTTGTTGTTGCCAGAGTCCTTTCTTTTTTTTTTTTTACAAGTATTTTAAATACTGTTGGTAATCTACTAACTACTAATGCTATGCACCAAGAAAATTAACAAACTTCTGGGAATATAGTGATTTATATTCTTTATTTTTGTTCAGTACTTAAACATAAAGGGCCAGATTCTCAGTGGAGATACGATGGCGTATCTCTGAGTTGCGCCGTCTTATCAATGTGCCTCATTCATAGAATCAGTTACGCATAGATTTCCCTTAGGTTCGACAGGCGTAAGTCTCTTACGCCGTCGGATCGTAACTGCATATTTACGCTGGCCGCTAGGGGCGTGTACGCTGATTTACGCGTCCAAATATGTAAATAAATTTGATACGCAAATTCACGAACGTACGCCCGGCCGACGCAGTACAGTTACGCCGTTTACGTTAGACTTTTCCCGGCGTATAGTTAACCCTGCTATATGGTGGCGTAAGTGCGGCATACCAATGATAAGTATGGCCATCGTTCCCGCATCGAAATTTGAAAAAGTTGCATCGTTTGCGTAAGTCGTCCGTGAATGGGGCTGGACGTCATTTACATTCACGTCGAAACCAATGATGTCCTTGCGGCGTATTAGGAGCAATGCACACTGGGAAATTCCACGGACGGCGCATGCGGCGTTCGGGAAAAACGTCAATCACGTCCGGTCACAGAACATTAACATAAAACACGCCCCCCTGTCCCACATCTGAATTAGGCGGGCTTACGCCACGCCGCCGCAACTTACGGAGCAAGTGCTTTGAGAATACTGCACTTGCCCGTCTAAGTTGCGGAGTCGTAACGTAAATCGGATACGTTACGCCGCCGCAAATATACGCGGATCTACGTGAATCTACCCCAAAGTTTTTTTGTATTTTTTTAGTCCTGTATTTGAGTTTTGTATTAGAGCAGTGGTTCTTAACCTTGTTGGAGGTACTGAACCCCACCAGTTTCATATGCGCATTCACCGAACCCTTCTTAATTAGAAAAATAAAATATGATTTTTTCAAATTCAAAACATAGGTATATATTTAGGTATATATTTATACATGGGTGCACAAAATTAACAAAACCATTAAGAACAAAGAACAAAACCATTAAAACATGATTTTCACACAAAAACAAAAACATAATAATGACTTCTGCTGTTGTCTTTCAGAGACCAGTTCAGAATTGCGCGGCTTTACCTTGGCAAGTGCCACTCTCATGTCATTTTCGCAACAAAGTCTGTTCCTTTTCTTAGTTTTTATGTCCAGCATTCTCAAAGGATTGCTCGCAAAGATATGTTGTAACAAACGGTATGAAAATCTCCAGAGCTTTCTTAGCAATAACAGGGTACGTTACCATTAAATATTAAGAAACCTAAGACTACTGGGCGCGCCAAATTCCCTGCAGCACAGATAGGCCAAGCGATGTTGCGTGATCACCTGCAGCCAATGATGGACAAGCGGGGCGTGTCTTCACGAATCATATGAAGCGGGTGTGTGTCTTGACCTCCGCCGACCCCACGAGACTGCCTCACCAAACCCCTGTGGTTCGATCGAACCCAGGTTAAGAACCACTGTATTAGAGTATCTCATATTTACTTACTTCAGCCAGAGCACTAGGCCCCTTTTTGTCACATTCACCATGCTAACCTTTAACTGCTTTGCTGAAAAATGCTAAATAGTGGAGGCTAAAATTGCCCATACAGATGGCTCAGAGAGACTTTTCCCCCAGGCTGCTACAGTGATGAAAATAAGTATTTGAACACCCTGCTATTTTGCAAGTTCTCCCACTTGGAAATCATGGAGGGGTCTGAAATTGTTATCGTAGGTACATGTCCACTGTGAGAGACATAATCAAAAAAAAAAATCCAGAAATCACAATGTATGATTTTTTTAACTATTTATTTGTATGATACAGCTGCAAATAAGTATTTGAACACCTAAGAAAATCAATGTTAATATTTGGTACCGTAGCCTTTGTTTGCAATTACAGAGGTCAAACGTTTCTTGTAGTTTTTCACCAGGTTTGCACACACTGGAGGAGGGATTTTGGCCCACTCCTCCACACATATCTTCTCTAGATCAGTCAGGTTTCTGGGCTGTCGCTGAGAAACACGGAGTTTGAGCTCCCTCCAAAGATTCTCTATTGGGTTTAGGTCTGAAGACTGGCTAGGCCACGCCAGAACCTTGATATGCTTCTTACAGAGCCACTCCTTGGTTATCCTGGCTGTGTGCTTCGGGTCATTGTCATGTTGGAAGACCCAGCCTCGACCCATCTTCAAAGCTCTAACTGAGGGAAGGAGGTTGTTGCCCAAAATCTCGCAATACATGGCCCCGGTCATCCTCTCCTTAATACAGTGCAGTCGCCCTGTCCCATGTGCAGAAAAACACCCCCAAAGCATGATGCTACCACCCCCATGCTTCACAGTAGGGATGGTGTTCTTGGGATGGTACTCATCATTCTTCTTCCTCCAAACACGGTTAGTGGAATTATGACCAAAAAGTTCTATTTTGGTCTCATCTGACCACATGACTTTCTCCCATGACTCCTCTGGATCATCCAAATGGTCATTGGCAAACTTAAGACGGGCCTTGACATGTGCTGGTTTAAGCAGGGGAACCTTCCGTGCCATGCATGATTTCAAACCATGACGTCTTAGTGTATTACCAACAGTAACCTTGGAAACGGTGGTCCCAGCTCTTTTCAGGTCATTGACCAGCTCCTCCCGTGTAGTCCTAGGCTGATTTCTCACCTTTCTTAGGATCATTGAGACCCCACGAGGTGTCTTTATGCAGCTAATGACCTCAAACAGGTGCATCTAATTTAAGATAATAAATGGAGTGGAGGTGGACATTTTAAAGGCAGACTAACAGGTCTTTAAGGGTCAGAGTTCTAGCTGATAGACAGGTGTTCAAATACTTATTTGCAGCTGTATCATACAAATAAATAGTTAAAAAATCATAAATTGTGATTTCTGGATTTTTTTTTTTTGATTATGTCTCTCACAGTGGACATGCACCTACGATGACAATTTCAGACCCCTCCATGATTTCCAAGTGGGAGAACTTGCAAAATAGCAGGGTGTTCAAATACTTATTTTCCTCACTGTATATTCAGGTGGTGACATATCTACACGCTATTAACAGTTACAAAAGAAAATGATACTACTGAGCTCTTTAGAAAATGCACGTGAAATGCATGGGTGCACCCTTTTACTAAATATGTATTTGTGAAATAAATAATATACAAATTATATTAAAAAGTGAGCACCTGTGAACTGGTATTCCAGCCCAGGACAATTGCACTACATTCCACATTTTTTTCTGCATTTCTTGGTTTTACCTCCAACTGAATTTTTTATGTCACCCCACAAGTTACAAGTTTTCTATTGAAATAAGGTCTGGGGATTGGGCTGGCCGCTCCATAACGTTGATCTTCTTGGTCTGGAACCAAGATGCTGCTTGCTTACTGGTGTGTTCGGGGTTGTTGTCTTTCTGAAATTCCCATTGAGTTTACTGGCATTTCAAGTGCCAAATGTGGCTAAATGCAGTAACTCCTGTTTAGCGGACTGAAATAACTTGCGTTCATCCGCGTTTTGTTTAATTTTTTTTATTTAAATGCAAAAGCAAACGCAAATGCGGCAAAACAGACATTTTAAACGTCAGTTACTATCTGTCAAGTTAAATCGTTCAGGAGAGGTTGTAAAAACATCCTGTGTACATGAAGCCTTGGTCTTTAACCACTTGCTTACTGTGCACATATAAACCCCCTTCCTGCCCAGGAAAAATTTCAGCTTCCGGCACTGCGTCGCTTTAACTGACAAATGCGCGGTCGTGCAACGTGGCTCCCAAACAAAATTGACGTCCTTTTTTCCCCACAAATAGAGCTTTCTTTTTGTGGTATTTGATCGCCTGTGCGTTTTTTTTTTTTTTTGCGCTATAAACAAAAAAAGAGCGTACATTTTTGCTATAATAAATATCCCATTTTTTTTTTTTTTTTAAATAAAACATTTCTCAGTTTAGGTCGATACGTATTCTTCTACATATTTTTGGTAAAAAAAAAAATCGCAATAACCGTATACTGACTGGTTTGCGCAAAAGTTATAGCGCCTACAAAATAGTGGACTTAATTTATGTTTTTTTTTTTTTTTACTAGGAATGGCGGCAATCTGCGATTTTTATTGGGACTGCGACATTATAGCGGACACATCGGACACTTTTGACACATTTTTGGGACCATTCACATTTATATAGTGAACAGTGCTATAAACATGCACTTATAACTGTATAAATGTGATTGGCAGGGAAGGGGTTAAATGTGTAGCCTAGTGAGTGATTCTAACTGTAGGGGGAGGGGACTGACTGGGGAGGTGACCGATCTGTGTCCCTATGTTCGTGGGCACGCGCATCGTGTTCCCCCTAGCGGCTTTAAAAGACAAGGAGGTCGTATGACGTCCTGTCAGAATAACTGAGCTACTTTGCCGCTGTCAATTGACGGCGGCTGGTAGCATAGTGGTTAAGTGGATAAACTGACCTCATTTACAGACTGAAGTTCATTCCTTTGATCTAAAAGAAAGTGTAATGCCGCGTACACACGATCGGACATTCCGACAACAAAAGCATGTTTTTTTTTCCAAACTTGCATACGCACGGTCACACAAATGTTGTTGGAATTTCCGAACATGAAGAACGTGATGACGTACAACACGTATGAAGAGCCGAGAAAATGAAGTGTGGCTCTTTTTTTTACCTTAAAGTGATACTAAAGCTTTCTACATTTTTTTTTTTTTTAAATAACAAACATGTCATACCTCCACTGTGCAGCTTGTTTTGCACAGAGTTGCCCCAATCCTCATCTTCTGGGGTCCCTCGACGGCTGTTTTGGCTCCTCTCCGCTTCTGATATCCCCCTCTGGGAAGCGCTCTCCCAAGTAGGTTACCTTGCGCGCGCGCTCGAGTCCTGTAGTCGGCATCCATAGCCGCCGACTACAGGACTCGGCCCGGTCCCCCTTCACTCGCATCATTGGAGTTGATTGACAGCAGCACGAGACAATGGTTGCACTGCTATCAATCTATCCATTGAAGAGCCGAGAAGACCAAGCAAGGGAAGAGCGTGTTCGCGACACAGGACTTTCCAGTAAGTAAAGTAAAATTGGGGGGCCAGCAATCGTCAGCAATACATGAACCTTTACAACCCCTTTTAAATAAGGGCCATCTGTTTTTCTCACAGACTAAGGTTGCTTTCACACTAAGGTGCTTTGCAGGCGCTATTGCGCTAAACATAGCACCTGCAAAGCGCCCTGAAAGAGCTGCTCCTTTATATCCAGTGTGAAAGCCTGAGGGCTTTCACACTGGAGCGTTGCGCTGGCAGGACGGTAAAAAAAAGTCCTGCCAGCCGCATCTTTGAGGCACTGTAGGAATGGTGAATATACCGCTCCTACAGCGCCCCTGCCCATTGAAATCAATGGGGCATGGCCTCCAAAACGCCCGCAAAGCGGCATTTTTGCGGGCGGGTCTAACCCTTTTTTAGCCGCTAGCAGGGGTTAAAACCGCAACGCTAGCGGCAAAAACGGCGATAAAGCGCCGCTAAAAATAGCAGCACTTTGGTGCCGATGCACCCAGCGCTTCAGTGTGAAAGTAGCCTTAGGCCTGTTTAACACCTAATGCAGGTTGTAGTTTGTATATTTCAGGTGCATTTTGCTTTTTTCAATACTTTTTTTTTTTTTTTTTTTGATCCATGGAACTTTTTGATTGGTGCTGTTCCAATGAAATGTATGCAGATGTCTGCCTGAAGAAAACATGCAAATTTCCACAATCATTGATGATATGGGGTTGTATGTCAGGTAAAGGTATGGCGGAGATGTCCGTCTTGAAATTTTCAATGAATGCACAAGTTTATATTGAGATTTTGGGCACTTTTCTTATGCCATCAATTGAAAGAATGTTTGGTGACGATGACATAATTTTTCAGGACAATAATGCATCTTGCCATAGGGCCAAAGCCATGAAAACTTTCCTTCAAGAAAGACCTATAATGCCAATGGCATGGCCTGCAAATAGTCCAGACCTCACTCCAATTGCAAATCTATGGTGGGAAAAAAAAAATGGTCCATGACAATGCTCCATCCTGCAAACCTGATCTGGGAACTTCAATAAGAGAAAGTTGGAGCCGGATTATTATTGTTTAAGGTATTTGTATAGCCCTGTAAATTTATGCAGCGCTTTACATATACAGTACATTCACATCCGTCCCTGCCCTCAAGGAGCTTACAATCTAAGGTTTCTAACTCACATTCATATACTGGGGCCAATTTAGACAGAAGCCAATTAACCTACCAGCGTGTCTTTTTGGAGTGTGGGAGGAAACCGGAGTACCTGGTGGAAACCTGGAGGCACAGGGAGAACATGCAAACTCCAGACAGGTAGTGTCATGGATGGGATTGATGAAGAATATTGTTTGTCGATGGTTACATCCATGCCTCAGAGAATTTAAGCTGTTATAAAAGCCTGAGGTGGTGCAACAAAGTACTAGTGATGTATTGTAGTGTTTTTTTCACAATTCCATAATATTTTCCTGAGAATTTAGTGATTCCATATTTTTTTCCTCTGTTTGATCCGAAAAACAGTTGCAATTGACTACAGTTTTCTTCCTTTTTTTTTTACATGTTTCTTAAAGCCAGAAGTTGGAATGTTAGGCCTCGTACAGACGAGGGGACAGTCCGCTGAAAACGTTCCGCCGGACCGTTTTCAGCGGACATGTCCCCTCGGAGATTTCTGTCTGATGGTTGTACACACCATCAGACGGAAATCCCCGCGTACACGATACGCGGGGACGTGGCCTCGCCGTGGCGACGTGCCCGGCCCTGGAAGTTCAAAGCTTCGACGCATGCGTCGAATCACTTTGACGCATGCGAGGGATGGCGGCCGATCGGACATGTACGGTGAGTCTGTACAGACGACCGAACATGTCCGACGGACAGGCTTCCAGCATGCTAAGAAACATTTGTCCGCTGCAAAGTGGTCGGCTGGACAAATGTCCGCTGGAAACCTGTCCGGTCGGCCGTACACACGACCGAACATGTCTGCTAAAACTGGTCCGCGGACCAGTTTCAGCAGACATGTTCGGTCGTGTGTACAAGGCCTTAAACTAAATTTGTTTTGAGGCATATCTGTTATTAATTTATTTTCTACACAATTAAATGATTAAATGGAAGTTTTGGTGATTACATACTTTTTGCCAGTGGTTGTACCTTCTGTCCAAGTTACCTATAGAAATTAAAGGCAAAGTATAGGAATAAAAAAAAAAAAAGATCAAATACTTACCTCTGTGCTGCAGCATCGGTCTGCTGCTGTAGCTGTCCCACATTGGATCTAGGATCGAGAACTGAGCGATCACATGGCCACTAATTGCTCAGCTCTCGTATTAGGGTGGAATGCAGTGACTGTCGGTCACCACTCTCTGCTCTACTTCTCTAGTGCTCACTGGAGTGCCAGGCTGGAGAGGGGATGGGCGCAGCTTGTTTATGCTCTCAGCTGAGAGCGGGAGCTAGCTGTCAATCTGGCAGCTGGGTGGATCCCAACAATATGGTTGGGATCCTTCTAGAACCTGGGGGGGCGCTATGTGATGTCAGCTGACAGGAGGCTAAAGCCTGCTATAAGCTGAATCTGAGTCACAGGAATACAAAAGTAAGCGCTTTGGCCATTCGGCTCTTTTAAGGAATTCTTGCCAATAGGGACACCGGCAGCAGCAAAAACCTTATAAGGAGAGCTTTTCCCAGCGACACAACAAAAAGTGAGATGAAATCTTCCCATCAGGGGTATTGACAGCAGACATATCTGATCTAGATTCTAATACTGGCCCACTCTTAAAAAAAAAAAAAAAGTTTTCTTTAAGCAGTTATCAGAAATTTGGGTTTCATCCATTTCATCACTTCCACCAGAAGTACAGAATTCACATAATTGGTACATTGGTGTTATGAGTGTTTTTGTGTCTGCGGCCCAGCTGTGTAACACAGTTACAGAATTAATACATATTATTGTTTCTCTGCGTACCAAACTGCAAGCCCATTCAGGATCTTTTCTTAAACACATGACCATGCCAGGATAAATACAAAAAAAAAAAAAAAGAATTCCTTGCGGTATCTGTGGTACATTATGTTTTCTGTCTTTCATAAACAGTAGTTTTCTGTTCTGGTAAAAGGTCTAGCCATTAGTAGTAAAAATCCAAATCCCTCCACACCCAAGCCAGAAACCACTACTGAAAGGGCACATATTTTGCTTCGATGTTTTATCTTTTATTTGAAGCTACTATTTGTAATAGTTACAATAGCCAAATATAAACTAGGTTTTACTTAGTATGTGCTTGGGGTACATAAAAACTAAAATTTCAAGTATGTTATGTTTGGAGACGATGTAAGCCCACGTTATTTTTCAAAAATGTGACCCTGAGCTGACAGAAAACAGAACAGAACGACAATGTTACGGAGAAGCAGGCACCCTTAAGCCTCGTACACACCATCAGATTTTCCAATGGGAATTGTGTGTTGACCGTCTGTTGGCTGAAAATCCAACCGTTTGTACACTCCATCGGAAAATTGTTGTCGGCTTTTCCATGGACAAATGTTGGATGGCAGGCTTTAAAATTTTCCGCCGACAACAAACATCGTTTCGTGTTTGTTGGCCATTAATTGTGTGCTAGACAAATTCATGGCCAACTCCCTTCGGACAAAAATCTTGAGACTTTGCAGAAAATCCGATCGTGTGTATGAGGCTTAACACTATAGACTATTAGGTGGATTTAGAAAGACTTAGGCTGGCGTATCAGTAGTGCCGCCTATCAGTGCCTCATCATCAGGGCCCACCACTGCCACCTATCAATGTTGTCTCATCAGTGCAGCCTATCATTACCCATCTGTGCCAGTATTATCAGCGCACATCAGTAAAGAAACCGCACAATTGTCATTCAAAGTGTGACCGCTCTGAAAGCTGAAAATTGGCCTGGGCAGGATGCTAAAAGTGCCCAGTAGGCAAGTGGTTAATGCATTCTCTGCATTAAAGTGGTTGTAAAAGCAGAATATTTTTCATCTTAATGCATTCTATGCATTAACCACTTAAGGACCAGCCCATGTACATATACGTCCACAATATGGCACGTACAGGCACATGGGCGTATGGGTACGTCCTCGCCTATTAGCGGGTGGGGGGTCCGATCGGGACCCCCCCCGCTACATGCGGCGGTCGGGTCCGCTCGGGGAGCGATCCGGGACCACGGCGCGGCTATTTGTTTATAGCCGCTCCGTCGCGATCGCTCCCCGGAGCTGAAGAACGAGGAGAGCCGTGTGTAAACACGGCTTCCCCGTCCTTCACTATGGCGGCGCATCGATCGCGTCATTCCCTTTATAGGGAAGACACGATCGATGACGTCATTCCTACAGCCACACCCCCAAACAGTTGTAAACACATACTAGGTGCACCCTAACTCCTACAGCGCCACCTGTGGTTAACTCCCAAACTGCAACTGTCATTTTCACAATAAAGAATGCAATTTAAATGCATTTTTTGCTGTGAAAATGACAATGGTCCCAAAAATGTGTCAAAATTGTCCGAAGTGTCCGCCATAATGTCGCAGTCACGAAAAAAATTGCTGATCGCCGCCATTAGTAGTAAAAAAAAAATAAAAAATAAAAATGCAATAAAACTATCCCCTATTTTGTAAACACTATAAATTTTGCGCAAACCAATCGATAAACGCTTATTGCGATTTTTTTTACTAAAAATAGGTAGAAGAATACGTATTGGCCTAAACTGAGGAAAAAAAATGTTTTTATATATGTTTTTGGGGGATATTTATTACAGCAAAAAGTAAAAAATATTGCTTTTTTTTCAAAATTGTCGCTCTATTTTTGTTTTATAGCGCAAAAACTAAAAACCGCAGATGTGATCAAATACCACCAAAAGAAAGCTCTATTTGTGGGGAAAAAAGGACGCCAATTTTGTTTGGGAGCCACGTCGCACGACCGCGCAATTGTCTGTTAAAGCGACGCAGTCCCGAACTGTAAAAACACCTTGGGTCTTTAGGCTGCATATTGGTCCGGGGCTTAAGTGGTTAAGATATAAAAAGCATTCTGTATGCAGCTCCACCCTAATACTTGCCTGAGCCTCATCTCAATCCAGCGATTTTGCACGAGAGACTCGGCTGTTTCTCCCTCCTCATTGGCTGAGACAGCAGCGAATCGCCATTGTCTTCCGCTGCTTTCACTCAGTCAGTAAGCCAATGAGATTTTTTACCTTCTCTTGATCCAGCACTGTGCCCAAGAGCAGAGTCTCTCCCTCTCACCCTACTAAAGATGTGTGTTTTTTTTATAAACACTTACCTGTAATCCGCCAGCCTCTCTGCTCAGCTCAGCAGGGGATTAGTGGACAGATCCCCTGCTGAGAAAAACCGTATCCGGCCGTGTGAAAGGGGCCTAATACTTAAATACCTCCACAAACATTAAAAGAAGTATTGGTTTGTGTTTTGTTTTACTAATCATACTTCCCTCGGTGGATGCAGCATCAGACTGATGCTGCATCTGTCCCCTGGTTGTCTCTGCTGGGAGAAGACAGTGACTATTGCAAGAAGCTATAGAAGCCGCTAGTGATAATCGCAAGTGAATCTGGCAGGCTTGTTGTACCCAAGTTAATTGATTGATCAACTTGGTACATTCAGCCTGCCCACACACAGTACAAATCTCGGCAGATTCCTGATGAACCGGCTGAGATTCGAACAGTCTATGGATCGGCCTAAGGGCAGCTGGTGGACATGTTTAGTGCCCTGCTCCTTTGTAGCCAGTGGGCATTTATAGGATGGAAAGAGCTACATGATGGATTTCCTTGTCAGTGCTCTCTCATGAATGAGGAATCGGATGCTTGTGCACCCTCATTGATGATAAAATTAAGAAAGATCCAGTCCACATATATAGCTGTAAACAGACTTTGAATCAAGACTGGTCCTAATGGTTGCCACCCATCTAGGATTCACCCAGACAGTCCAGGTTTTTCCAGATCGCCTGAAACCCAGACAAATTATTCAGATTGTACCATGCCGCAAATTCCCCCTTCTGGGCACACTCTTGTTACCAATGTTCCCAGAGCTAGCGCAGTTCACCTCGCCCCCCCGAAAGACGAGGAGTGGGCTCCATCTCCTCCTCCTCCCGTCCCTACCCCTCTGTGTCTGCCCATCTACACTCTAATCCCAGACAAGACGTGCATCAAAAAAAGAGATGTGTGGGCAGGAAGTTTGAAGCCAAGCAGCGGTCCGATACATTGTGACTGAAAGGTGCTGATGCCTGAGCCTCCATTCTTAGGCTTACCATTCTCTGTGACTGAATTTTCCCCCTCCCTCCCTTCTCTCTCTTGCCTCCAAGCGAGTAAGTGCTCTAAGGTAAGAGGGTGACTCAGATGTAAGGGGTGCTCTGTGGACTCTGATGTAGAGGGTCATTGAGAACCCTGATTTAATTGAGAATGCTGGGAACTCTCCCCCTTTACACTGGAGTCCACACAGTGATCTGCTAAAGTGTTCAGATTTGGCTTAAAGAAAAAATGCCAACCCTACTGGTCATGGCAGAAGGGAGTTGAATGTAGGGAGAACTATGATGCCTAGTACACACGATCGGTTTTCCTGGAGGTAAAATGTCAGCCGGGAAATTTGTGGATTGTGGATTGAACATAGTTTGTAACTTAGCTAAATTTGTGCTATCTTTAAACTTCATAGAACCCTCGCTATTACAATGGCATTAAGACATTGCAGTCGTTTATTCTGAGGTGCTTGACGTGAGCAATTGGTGGTCTCTTCTATTTCTGTTGATAAGTTTGGATATGTACCGTATATAGACTAGTAAGTAGCTGATTGAATATCTCGGCGTATAGGTCATCTATGTAGACATGTGATTGAGACGTCAAATGTAATCTTGGCTCATGTGTTATACTAAACAGTCACCAGTAAAGGTTGTCTAATCATGGCTGTTAAAAATAAGATATTAAATGATGGTCATGTGACAAATCTTTGAGCCAGGGCTTTTTAAAAATAATGGATTTATACATGCAGACTCCTGTAATTAAATACTAAAATGCCCAGGTTAAAGTTTTTATGATGGGAAAATCCAGGAAAAGTTTAGTTTAACAACTTCCCACTCCCACTTCTGTTGCACAGCATCTTAAAGGGGTTGTAAAGGTAAACAATGTTTTCCCTAAATAGCTTCCTTTACCTTAGTGCAGTCCTCCTTCACTTACCTCATCCTTTAATTTTGCTTTTAAATGTCCTTATTTCTTCTGAGAAATCCTCACTTCCTGTTCTTCTGTCTGTAACTCCACACAGTAATGCAAGGCTTTCTCCCTGGTGTGGAGTGTCGTGCTCGCCCCCCCTCCCTTGGACTAGCAAAAATCGAAGGATGAGGTAAGTGAAGGAGGACTGCACTAAAATAAAGGAAGCTATTTAGGGATTTTTTTTTTTTTTACCTTTTACAACCCCTTTAATGTTTCTGCTATGAAATTGCCTGTTTACCTAATAGGCCTTCCTATATTAAAGTGGAAGTAAAGGCCACTTTTTAGCTTGTACCTACAGGTAAACCTATAATAAGGCTTACCTGTAGGTAGAGTGAACATCTCCTAAACTTGCACTGTTTAAGAGATATTCTCACAAGATACAGCGGGTGACGTCACCGGCACATGTACTTTGAAGGGACGACATTCACTTGCTATACCTTTAGATCTATGTGCCCAGGGCTCCTGCACCCATGCGTGAGAGTGACATCATCATGGACACGGCCATTCAACCATCGCAAACCTGGAAGGCAGATGGAAGCATCAGGTAGCCATGACAGTGCTGCGCTGGAGGGCCCTGTGTGCATGCAAGTCTTTAATAGCGTTCTAGTATGTGGTGTATACTAGTACATCATGGCATAATTGGGGGGGCGGGGCAGATTTTTATTTTTGGGGAGGGTGGATTATCACCAAAGTACAACTAAAGACTTCAGTATGGCAGTCTAAACAAGTCCTAAATCTGTCTACTGTAGGATGCAAATCTCATAACGTAAACCAAAAATGTTCTTTACCTTCCCTGAGTCAAATCCTCCTTCATTTGTGTCTCACACGCCTCCCCTTCCAAATGCTGCAGCTCAGTGCTGTCAATCCGGAAATTAGTGGGCAGGACTAGGTGTGGCTAATTGCTGATTGATAAGCTACAGGCTTGTGATTCTGCAATGACAATGCTGATAACCACACTACCCACTAAATGTTTTAACCTACTGTAGGGCAAGCAGGCACTGTTTACATGAGTGGCAACACTGTTCTGAAGTCAGGATCAGTGTAGCATTGCTGTCACCCCATTATGCCGCATACACACCATCACTTTATGTGATGAAAAAAAACAACATTTTCTGTGAAGTAAAAAACGACGTTTTTGAAACTTCAATTTTCAAAGACGAAGTTGCCTACACACCATCGTTTTTCTCACAATGTTCTAGCAAAGCGAGGTTACGTTCACCATGTTTTTCCATTGAAGCTCGCTTCATAACTAGCTTCTGGGCATGCGCGGGTGTAAAAACGTTGTTTTAAACTACGTTTTTAGCTTTAACATAAGATTGCAGCAGTATAATCCTAGTCTAAAGCTGGCCATACATTATACAATTTTCTTGTAGAATTTTCCTTTAGATTTACCAAAACCATATAATATGAGGTCAAACCTAAACACTTACAATAAGTATGCAATCAGGCAGGCCCTTGCACTACGAAGGTACTGTAAATCTAAAGGAAATTGAACAAGAAATTTGTATAATGTATTTCCAGCCTAAATCTTTTATAATGTTGTGTCTTATTAGAAAAGTTTGCTTTTATTTTTTTATTTCTTATTTTTATTTATTTATTGTGCTGTGTCCTGCAAGTCACATTAATCATTTTTTTTTTTTCATTTAATTTTTTTTCAGAAACATTAGCCACCAGAACCTGGATCCACTGCATGAAATAATGTCTGCATTCCTAAGGTAAACCATTTCTATAGTATTTTTCTTTTTTTTTTCTTTTAAGAAAACCTGAATATTTTTCTTTAGTTAGGCAAAAGTGGATATTCTCCATTCCCATTTTAAGAGGATTCCCACAAATCACACACACACGAAGAATTTAGAAGAATTTAATGCCAAAGGTCAATACTAATGACACATTTTAAAGCGGTGCTCTGGCCATAATTTTTTTTTGCAATCTTAAAATTGTTACACTGAATTTTCTTCCAAACCTATCAATATTTCAGGATCGGTTCCTAAATCTGGGCAAAAACTTACTGTATATCTTCTCAACGATCTTCTGGCTGTTTCCATGATGTCTGTGGGCATGTGAAGTCCAGTTCATTTGTCTTCCTGGATTTCCCGAGAGAGGTGCATACTGGGTAACCAGCATGCACCTCTCGATCTTGCGCATGCGCAGTCTAACGGCGCCCGTAGCATTGTTGCCATGACAACTGGCGGTGACAGAGGAACATCCCACCCCGTTGTTATGACAACGAAGATAATGGCATCCAACAGATTACAAAACTACGAATCACCTTCCAAGCATTAATTGCGTTATTTCCTGTATGGAAATAACGCAATTTTTCGGCAGAGTAAAACCCACAGGCTCCTGGAAAATTAATACACTAATTTTCCAGGAGACCAGGCGAGGTAGGAAGGGAAGTTCATCCACCACGGACTAGAAACTAGGCAGATTAGGAAATCTGTCTAGTAACAGCCATTTAGAGGCAAGTCGTTTTTTTTTTTTTTACATTTAAAGGGAAGCGATTGATATAAAGTTTATTTTTAGGGTGGACCTCCGCTTTAAGCATCTCCCTGCATCTCTTGCCACTTTTTATTGCTGCTCTTGTTTTGATAGGTATACAGTGAATCCGGAAATTATTCACAAGCGCTTCACTTTTTCCAGATTTTGTTACAGCCTTATTCCAAAATGGATTCAATTCATTATTTTCTTCGAAATTCTACAAACAATTTTTTTTTTTTAATAAATTTGCAAAGATTTCAAACAAACTTCTTTCACTGTGTCATCGTGGGGTATTGTTTGCAGAATTAAGGCTGTAACATAGCAAAATGTGGAAAAAGTGAAGCGATGTGAATACTTTCCGTATGCACTGCAGATGGCCAGTAGCAATTTCACTGCAATAAATGTTAGCATGCACATTTTATGCATCTTTCTCCTTAGTTGAGCTTATTTTTAATAATAAGTATATGCAACAATGTTGCGCCTGTTTTAGAATTCAGTGCAGGTGCTATTGGGGCAGCATAAGAGACCCAGAGTAAGATTTCTTCCTTTTATCTTCTCTAGTAAATGTCTGATCGCTTCCTCCCTTGAGTTTACTCTTTTTTGAATATATCTGCAAATGTTTTAATTTACTTCAAAACTGGTGAACACAGCTTGTACACCTCGGATGCAGTGATAATGACCAGCTTGTCCCTGTGTCTTGGCTATTACCAGAGAAAATATTCCTGGGAACTAAATTCCTAGTATCGGCATGGGAATAGAGACGCACACTTGTATGGAGAAGAAATGTCAACCTAGGAACAGACAAAGAACAAATCTGGTCCTTGGGGTGGGCAGGATGACCAGTACGCTTAGCTGTTAAGTGCCTACAGTTGCATTGTTTATCCCCTTGACACTTGTGGTAGTGTGGGTGCGATGTGAGTGCAACTTGTAGGGCCTGGGAACTAAGATCCTAAACTTCTAATTCTCATTATTTATGGAAAAGATTTATTATTTCCTAAAATGTCAACGTTCTATTAGGAAGTTGTTTAAAAAGAAAAAGCACAGCTGGGGGTACACATATTATAGGGTTGGGATTTCTGCAATAGATTTTCAAACCTTAACCTCCAGACTTTTCTCTAAAAATTCATTCTGAATTATATTGAGTTTTGGTGCCCTGCTTGTTCAGATTTAAAAAAAAAAATATCTGTAAGCAATTTGTGGAGAATATTCCTATTGGCTGTAATCACGTCCTATTGTAACGCATCACACCTCATTCTGGTTTACAAGATGTGGCCTTATGATTTCCCAACATGTTGCTCCACCTTTACAGCTAATAGTTGTTGTGTCAGCCAGTTATAACTGTTTGTGTTAACCACTTCAGCCCCGGAAGGTTTTACCCCCTTAATGAACAGGCCATTTTTTTGCGATCAAACACTGTTACTTTAAGGCTTCATGTACACAGCACGTTTTTACAACTGCTCCTGAACGATTTAACTTGTTTAAAACGTTAGTTTTGCCGCATTTACATGCCGCGTTTAGCCGCATTTGCATTTAGAAGCGTTTAAAAAAAAATATATATATATTATAATATAATTATTTTTTTTAATGGGCAAAAACTCTACCAAAAACTATAAACGAAACGATGCTAAATTCGGATTTCCGTGCTTGGCATCTGAAACGTGGAAATCTTTGTCGTCTAAACCCATTTTTTTGTTTTCCAAGAAACACTGTTAAATGCAACTGCCTAAAAATGGCAATAAACAAGACTGGTGTACATGGTTACATAGAATAACATTGAGTCCAGGGGCAGTTAAAAAAAGCATCCAACTGCCTCTGAACGTACATTTAGAGGCAGCGAGGAATATGAGGGCAATAAAGGCATATTAAGGCTCGAATAGCATGTAGAGGAGTAAAGCATGAGTAACAAATCATTGCACTCTTATGTAGGGCACTGTGGCAACTCCTGAGTCTCTAATGTACATCATCCGCTACCGCTGTGGCCGTGGAGGTATCCAGATTTTGCTGGAATTTACGGGGACACCCCCTAATTAGTATATGTGGCACGGTAAAGGGGCAAGTTGGTATTAACCTCATCCAGAAGGACAATGTGAGAGGAGAGGTTTGCTTCCAGCAGACTGTTATTGCCTTGTGGGTGTAAAACGGTAGACTTATAAGGCCTCGTACACACGACCGGATCTGTCCGTTGGGATTTATCCGTGGATCAGTTCCAGCAGACAAATCCGGTTGTGTGTACGGCCTAGCGGACATTTTTCGGCGGACATTTCTCCAGCCGACGGTTTTCAAGCGGATAAAAATTTCTTAGCATGCTAAGAAATCTATCCGATGGAAACCTGTCCGTCGGACTGATCCGGTTGTCTGTACAGACTCTCCGGATAAGTCTAAGTGATCCCCATCCCTCGCATGCGTCGAAGTCATTCGAAGCAAGCGTGGAAGTATTTACCTTCCAGGGTCGCGCACGTCGCCGCGTCATCGTCGCGGAAATGGCGCGGCCACGTCACCGCGTATGTTTTCCGCGGGGATTTTGATCTGATGGTGTGTACAGCCCATCAGATCAAAATCGGGAGCAGAAATGTCCGCTGGAAACGGTCCGGAGGACCGTTTCCAACGGATATCCTCTCGTGTGTACAGGGCCTAAGAGTCCTCTTGGCCACCGTCACAGCCAGTGGTTCCACTAAGCCAAGCAGCCAATACCATGGTTCAAGAGGTAAAGTTATCGGTGTCGTGCGACTAATCACTTAGTATATCTAGCCAATATTGTACTATAGCTGGACAGGTTCAAAAGATGTGAAACAAATCACCTGCTTGGTGCGGGCAGCGCCAGCATGTTGGGGGGAGTGAGGTAACCAATCAGTTAGTATGGGGTGTAATAGGCTTTATGTAAAATGTAAAATTTAATAATTTTGTCTCTGGCTGAAAATAAATGAGAGATGGAAAAATTCCAAATCTCCACTCAGTCATAATCCAGTTCAGGAATGTCCACAGTGCATTTCTGGCGCAGAGCGGATAGCTCATGACTGGCCGCCACTAACAGGTAACCGTATAACTCAGGGGTGGGTTTTCCATACCTGATGCACAGAAGACGGCCTTCAACTCAGAGTACGAAAGAGATTTGTTGACCTACAAATTGGCAACTGAAGGCATGTGAAACCTGAATGTATCTGAAGTAATAATGAGGTGGTAAATTGAATTTGGTGTTTGAAAAGGGAGCTAGCCAGAGTTTCCTGAAATATGCTCCAGTGTCTTAACCTTGTTTTTGGCCCAAGCTTGGGGATCAGGGATAGAAATTTAAGTGCGGAAGAGTGGGATTCAACCATAGAGGAGTATGGGGAGATAGGGTAGTGGGGGGGGGGGGGGGGGGAGAAAGATTCCTGGGCCATTCCCACTTTCCAAGCCCGAAGTGTTGTACGCATGGAAAGGGTAAGACCATGAGGGGGCTTTCAGGGATCTAACAATTGCCATCGCCAACACAACAGAGGAGTTGGTAAGATCAGGCTGCATCCACCAGTAGGCAGTTACTAGTTGTGTTAGAAAGTACTTAAAGCACTCAAGCATGGCCAAGGCCCCCTCTGTCAACTGGCCTGGTAAGAGTAGTGCATTTGTACCTGGGTGGTTCAGATCCCCAAATGATTGAGAGAAATAAATGTCTTCACTTGACAAAAAAGTTTGTGGGGAGTTCCTAAAGAGGTATGTAAATTTTGGGAGGATTTTCATTTTTAAAAGGTTTATACGATCCATCAAAGAAAGAGGGAGGTTACCCCATGTCTTCAATTTAGGTTTTATGTCTGCCAATATCCTATCTAGGTTAAGTGTCATATAATCGTTACTCTGCCTAGAAATCACTATACCTAAATAAGTATATTTGTCCACCCATTGGAGTGGAAGAGTGACAGCGGAGGACGCCCCCTTATCTACCGGGAACAGTAGTGATTTGTGCCAGTTGACCCACAGACCCATGAAGGCGGAGTAGGTATTCATGACCTAGAGAGCAACCTGCAGGGAGGGACCGGCATTATTGAGGTATAGTAAGAGATCATTGGTATAAAACGTCACTCTCTCCTCCAGTCAACCCACCCACAGACCTCAGGAGAGATTCTGAGGGCTTCTGCTATGGGTTCCATTGCAAGAATGAAAAGAGCTGGGGAGAGGGGGCAGCCCTGCCTGGTACCTCTGCAGCTGGTAGGGAGCAGAGACCAGACTCTTCATCCGAAAGGCTAGCTATGCGGTCTGTGTACAGTTGTTAGGATCCACGCTATAAATCGTAGTGGAAAGCCCATCCTCCATATCACCTCCGATATTTATATATGTCCACTACACCGTATCAAAGGCTTTTTCGACATCTAATGTCGCAATAGTTCTAGAGCCTTGATTTAAATGATGGGCGTATGTTGGAAAACAACGCTATACAACTTCGGCTCCCACCCCCTGTTTCTGGAAGCTCAGACAAGCTGTATAAATTTGGTACTTTGAATGGCTGTAGATGAGAAGACTTCAATAAACAGGTGCAATGTATGTAGGAGGATTTTTTTTTATCTCCGTGAATTGACTGGCCTCAGATGATACACTAAGTATATGTAACAGTTTACAACCACTTTACGGCATCCCTCAAACCTGTAATTTGACATTTGTCTATTTTCTATGTTACTCTGGAAGGTGCATGAAACGGGACTTCACTGTCATTTTACTTTTTGGCATTGGTACAGGCTCCCTATGGAAGTGTTGAGTTTCCTCTTCCTCTTCCTCTTCTTCTTTTCTTTTTTTTTTTCTACAATAGCTTGCCTATTACCCTTGAAAAACGGACAGCGTTCAGTATTCTATGGATTTGACATGGGATTCAGGCCTAAAATTAAAGTTCAATTTGTTTTTTGTTTTTTTTTTAGATATACATTAGCTGAAACCTCATCAACCGTACACAGGTGGGGGAGGGGGGGGTTAATTATTCCCTTATTCACAGTGATTGCTTTTTTTTGGCGGGGGGGCAAACAATCCACCCACTACCACCCCCCTCTTTCATTAGCCTCTGGCTCTAATCATATGCTTCAGACCCCCCCCCCCCATTGGAATTCATGGTTCGGTGTCCCTGTATGTAGATCAGGGGGCTGGATGCATGGACGTGTGGGTGGCGCTCGTGCGCCCCTAGTGGATGGGCTGCTGCTGCTTTTTCATCTAAACTGGAAAAAAGAAAGTGGCATCATCTCTTTGGCTGAATTGGAAAATGTGTCTGGACAGATTTACAAATACTTTGGCAAGTACAGCAGGTCACGTGTATTAACTCTACTTACAATTTTACTTTATTTGATTTTCCTTTTTTCTTTCTAATTTTCAATTACTTAAAATGTTTTGGCTGGATTTGGCCCGTACACAAAGCATTTTTTTTAAATGTAACAGAAAAAAGTCTTTAGAAAGTCCAATATACTTATGTTTTGTTTTTGAATTATAGCAAATTTTTGTGCAAAGAAATGGAAAACAAACACTGTAATAATACATATTTACCTGATAATAATTAGCTGTGATTACATTGTAATCAGCTGTGTATCACGGCCTCAGCAAAAACTAAACGGCATGTTGAATTCAGCGGGCGTTACCAGCACTCAATCTCTTTTGCCCATCATATAGCTTTGGAGTGGCTAATAGGATATAATGATTATGGGGGTTAAGCACAGAAAGCAGCTGACTTTTTGTCTAAATTATTTGCAATGTTTCTCCTAGTGAATGCAGCTTCAGTGTAAATGAACAGGATTGTACAGAGTAGGCCGAATGCTTTTCCTGAATGTATGGAACCAATTTACTGGTTTCCGTACCAAGCACATCATGTCTGTATTGGACGGGAGCCGTAATGTTTGCAGAACAAAACCTTATGTGGAGGCAGAGTGCTTAATGTGTTTCTCTTCTGAGAGGGAGATTACAATCCACATCTGAAGGCCTGACTTTCTCACATGTTCATGTCACCTCTGTGGATCATGGACAGAACTCCGCACCCCACTTGGCGGATGTCTGATTGTACACACTGCTCCGTGATTACTCCTTCCTTTCTGTCATAATTATACCTTGGAGTGCTTGACATTTGTGGTGGCTGTTTCACAAATTGTACTTGATGCAATTATCTGGGAGCAGTATCATCATTTCAACTCTTGGCAAATATAAATGCTTTTATTCAATATAAATGTTAAGTTAAAAGTAAGAAGAATTATTTTTAACTGTGTTTCTCTAACTGTAATATCGGTCTATAAGCAGATTTATATTCCAATATTAAATACTAATATATTTTAAAAATTTAGAATTTTCACACATAGTAAAAAATCCTTTTAAAGCTATATTAATCCCAAAACCAAAAGTGTGAGGTATTGCAGCTTCCCAATTATTGGATGTGGTGGCTGCATCAGGGCCGGCCCTATCATGAGACCCGATGGTACCTCGGTCCCAGGTGGCACTTTAAGGGGGGTGGCAAACCGCTGCATTTGTTTTTTTTCCCTTCTGTTTTCACCTGGTGATCGGGCCAGTAATACAACTCCCACTCTGAAGGAGCATGTGGAATCTGGGGGGGGGGGAAATGCTAGATGGACTAGCAGCTTTAGATATACCAGTGGTCTTCAAACTGCCTCCCCTTTGCTGGCCTTTATCTAGCCCTGGTGGCACTGTTCCTCTCACTGATACGAGAAGCTATTCCTCCCACTGACACCAATGATGGGTCACTATTCCTCCCACTAACACCAATGATGGGTCACTATTCCTCCCCCTGACACCACCAATTGGGCATTATTCCTCCCATTGACAACAATGATGGGGTACTTTTCCTCCCACTGATACGAATGATGGGGCATTATTCCTCCCACTCACACCAATGATGGGTGACCATTTTATCCCACTCACATGAACGTCCAGCCCCAGTAAACTGGCCCTTTGTGTAGAAAGTTTAGAGACCCCTGAGATATAGCAACACAATTAACCTGAAAAAATAAATAAACACTAGCTAACATGTTATAAGCAATTACAACATACGGTAGTCCCCCCCCCCCCTTTTGGGATAAAGGTTTTACATAAATAAAAGCTGATCATTGTAAGTACCCCTGCCAGAGTATCAACCCTGTAACTGCTACATCTGCAGGAGAGCTTGTTCTTTTGAGAAACACTTACTGGCAGGATTACCAGGTGAAAAAGCCTAAAAAGAAAGCTAATGCAACCAGCACATGTAGGAACGGATGAGCTGCAACTTAATAAATGTTTGCTTTTGGGTTTAACGCCGCTTTATTGAATTTAAAAAAACATGCTATGTATGCAGTTAGACTCTGTATTGTTTGCGGCTTGATAACATGGAAGTTGCATATAGGAGGAAAGAGCAGAGATGACCTCTTACACTATCAAATCACAGGCTGGGCAAGGTCTATGACCAAAGCTATATTTATTTTACTGTAGTAGGGAAAAGTGAGGCCTGGAACCTGTTTGACTTGCACATTAATGGCTGCATGGAATTACACATGTGGTAGATAGAACAGTTTATAAGCATGTACATTCAGTATAGGTTAGGGTTGCCACCTCATCCCTTTAAAACCAAACACATATTAATTACACAGGTTCTGTGGCTGATTAAGGTGCTAATTAAACTTACGTGGTGCCTTATCGACATTAAATTAGCCCCAGAACCTGTGTAATTACTATGTGTTCGAGTTTAAAGGGATGAGGTGGCAACCCTAGTATAGGTTGAAGTTTTTCATAGTAAATTTTGTTTGATACATCCTATCCATCATTTGTTTTGGTACCTTTTTGGTCCTCTTGCGTTATTTCTATTGAGAAATAATTATATATTGTCATACTGAGCTGTGAATGGTGTTTGTTTTTGTCTTCCTTGGCTGTGTCAATGGACTGCAGTGGATTTCCTCTGAGACAGCAAACATCTACTGCAGATTGACCTTTCATGTGGTTTGGTTTGCTTTGCTGTTCCCCTTGAAGGCTCCAGCCACACCAGGAAATGCAGCTGCTTATGATTTATTGTAACATTATTGTAAAAATATCTGTTGGTAAAATTAATATACTGTATGTACAGTTCAGGAAACCAATTTAACTCTGAGTAGATATAGAAGAAAACGACAATATTAATCCAGTTATGTGGTCCCTAAAAACCCTTAAAGTGGAAATCCAGATAAAACCTTTTATCTTCAATAGGATGGGAAAGAGTAAAAAACCTCTGGTTTATTTTTTTCTTATACTCTCAACTCACTAGTGGTCCCTCACTTCTTCTTTGTCCACCACAACCATCCACGTTACCTGTCACTTCTGGGTATGGAGGAGCATGTTACCTGCTTCTTTGTGCCGGTACTCAGGTCTAGCAGCCAATCTTTAGGCCCAAGCATGACCAGGGGAGTGATAATACTGCCTGCCTGGGTTGCTGACACGGTCCAGGGGAGGGCTGGCAGGGGGGGCAAGGTGGAAATCTTCCCCCGGGCTGGTGACACTATGCACAGCCACCGGCCGCCACTACCAAATGCTGTTTTTGCAGAGCAGGAATAGACCTGCTGGAGCTGTTAACACAGGTCACGGCCGCTGCTCACCTCCCACTGTGCAGCCATGCCTGTGTCGGCTCCGAGGTAGATGGCTGCAGAGCTGAGATATGTCTCGTCTCACACATAGCTCAGCCTCAGTGCACAACAGCGCTGACATCCCCTTCTCTCTCTGCACAGACACGAGGACTCTGATGTATGGGGGGCCTCTGTGCGGACTCTGATGTAAGGGGGGCCTCTGTGCGGACTCTTGTGATCATGAAAAATCTTAGACTGTTTTCCTCGATTCATCACTTTTCCATGCTCTATGGGCCACTTTACTGTACTTGCCCCCCAGCCCTAAGGCTGCCAGCCCTCCCTTGCTGACACCAGTAGGTGTCAGTTGTGAAAGAGGAAGGAGCAGCAAGGGATTGTTGGTAAGGTGAGGTTTGGGGGGGGGGGGGGGCCTTTTGCAGAGATGCTGTCACTTTGCCCTGTTAGGGTGGCAAGGATACAGCTGCCTCTGGGACTGTCACCTATGTGCAAATAAAAATGTTTGTGCATACATGGACCCTATTGTTTGTTACCACTTCTCAGGGCTAACGTAATAATAATAATAATGTACTGTATAGTCAGCGCCCTTCAGGGATTTATAATTTTAGTTATTCTGCGCATGTAACACTGCTGCATGCACAACTCATTCAATGCTGCCATTTAAATAGTAAACTTTTTATGCAGGATCATATTGCCAGCTTCTGCCAGCAAGATTCAGCGTAATTTTTATATGCCCATCTGAATGATGGGCATATATCTGATCTGAATTGAAGTATTTTTTTTTTCCCTGGAGTTCTGCTTTAACTCGCATAGCTCTGATATTTTTATATAGCTATATAGCTATATATATATATATATATATATATATATATATATATATATATATATATATATATATATATATATATATATATATATATATATATATAATCTCCGAACCAATGCTAAACATCAGACAACAATAGCAGAAGTTGCCCAAAGGGTGGCAGTAAAGGGCTGAAAAAACATGTTGTTTGTTGTATGTTGGGTGAAAATGTTTTGCCGTGTGTTTGCAGAACAAGTTCACGGACAACGCCCTTCGAAAAAAATCGAAAAAAATCCACGGAAAAGTCAGATGGAAGTCCGATCGTGTGTACGAGGCTTTAGGATGACCAGACATATGTCATTCACCAAAGAAAAAGCACTTCTAAGACCTCTGGCATCCTCAACTCCAGCTTGTAGGTGCTCATTCCTCCCACATCCATTTCTCCCACGTCCATTCCTCCCACACACAATTCAGCAAAGTTCTGGAACTTCACACCCTCTACCAAAGGGTAAAATTAACTTTATTGTTCTGAACAAGCAAATAAGCTTCATCCAGGATGCTCCCATTTAACATGTTTCACTCCCTATTGGGGCTTAATCATGGAGATCCTTGAATAAAGTTGATTTTATCCTTTGGGGGCGGCTACACATAACCCTACTAATGAAAGTGACTGGGCCATGTTTAAGCAGAGTTTGAGATGATTGGGTCCCCTAATTTCTTCTGTATTGTAACAATACTGTCTGCCCTCATGTTGTAAAGCGCTGCACAAACTGTTGGCGCTATATAAATCCTGTATAATAATAATAATTGGGCCGTGCAGGGTTATTAACAGGATAATAATACCTTATTCAAACTGATCAATAAGGGTCCAGAGTAGAATTTTGGATGCTCTAAACATCATAACCATATTTATTGTGTATCAAATATTTGTATGTGTGACGGCGCTGGGTCAGCAGATGGTCTGGTGTTATTGGAAACACTGCAAAGTAAGTTATCCTTCTGGGGACTTGTACCAACAAGAGGCTTGATGGGTAGGTCTTATTGGGTCTTCCAGGCTGCAGCCTCTCTTAAAGAAATGGGAAAGACACTTCACAAGCAACTTTAAGCCCTTGTTCACACTGGAGCATTTTGACATGTCAAATTGGTGGCAATTGCGGTCAATAGCACTGTCCTAATTGGTGCGACGCTGCATGTGCGGCACTGCACCCATTTCAAAAAGTATTTTCTGTACTACTTTTTGTGATTTTTTTTGGGCTGTGATATACATTGACATCTGTGCAGAAACCGATGTCTCTGAAATCACGGGCGAAATCGGGAGTGAAATTGTGTGCATTCAGCTCAACTGGCACGGCTTCTTCCCTCAGCTCAGTGTGAACCTGGGCTTAGATGGGTATAGAGGCGCATGACGTTTAACTTTTTCGCTTCCGTTTTTTTTTTTGTTTTTTTTTTGTTTTTACAGAAGGACCGTTTTTTTTTTTTTAGCTTTCATGTATAACAAATCAATTTAGTCCTGAAGATTACACAAATCCCCCAGACATGATATATTTTCTGAAAGCAGACACTGTAGAGAACAACGTGGTTTTAGTTCCAATTTTTTTATGTAACACAATATTACCGCAAAGTGAATTTTAGGGCACAGAAACGCAAAAAAAATCCCAAATTGTTGGTAAAATATAAAAGATGAGGTGGGACGTAGTAAATGGATACCCAACACGTCAAACCTTATATTTGTTTGCACCCCGGAAATGGCAACACGCTTCAGTACTCTATTTTTTCTATAGGCGACGGTTCAAAAGCCCCCTATAGGTCATTTGTTTAGTGCAACTGAGGAGGTCTGGTACTAAAACTATTGCTCTCCAGCATGCGTGGGGGGGATTTTATGTGTTTGGTTGTAACTTTATTTTTTTGCGTAACCTTTTTTCCATCACATTGGGAACAAAATCTTCCCTATGTGATGATTTTTAGGTGACAGGTTCTCTTTAATGAGATATGCAGGGCCTAAAAGACCCTGCATGTCTCCTCTGGGCTCAACTGAATGTATTGCAATGCACATCACATTCTAATACATTGTTTCCCGGGTATGCTGAAAGTGACAGGTGACCCGGAAGGGACGTCCTACACATTGCTTTCTGGGTCACAGCAAGAAGGTGAGGGGAAAGGAAAGTGTGTTTGCTCTTCTCCCTCCCCTCTACCCACCATGTATTCTGGGCTCTGCTTGCCCATCTGTGGGACCAGGACTGACGTGGTGGCAGCACCGACACCCAAATGCTTCCACCTGAATGGCAGCAGCCACCGGATTGTGGGTGAAACCCCCCACTGTCAGGCTTGTATGATGTATGGACCTGTGGAAGGATTAAAGTTTCATTACACATTTAAGGAGTTTGTTGAAGTTATCTGTTCACAGGTACCAGGTAGTTCCAATGCGTTTTGCCACTCTGCAGGCGAGCAGCTACTTATGGACCTAATTTTCAGCTGCATTGCTGTTCCAATTGAACTCATTATTCCAGGTCCTTTCCGATCGCATCCACCCACACACACATTACAGCCCTGATGAAGAGGAAGGCATTTCTCCCAAGGTGTGTTGGTTTTATCTAATACCTGTGAACTGGTATCTCCAATAAATGCCTATAAATTTACCCTCAAGTGTGTGAAACCTTCATACCTTTTATGCCTGGATTTCAGTCTTAAATAAACCTCTATGTTAATATGGACTAATTAGGAGTGTAAACTCTAATCCACAATCCCAGTACAATCCCAGTACTACCAGTCTTGACACAGTCTGTCTTGAGGCTTGTTCATGCCGGAACCTCATCATGTGGCCCCTGTTGCACTTTTTTTACTTTATTATTATTGTCTTCGCTTTATTGAAATGTCAGAATGGCTGAAATTTGCAATAAACTGGAGACTAGTTGCTCTGTGTTACCCCACTTTAAACATTACCTTGTCTTACCCAATAAGCTTGTGAAAAACTGACCTATGCTTTTAACAGTATACTGGGGGCGTCATTATCACCCAGATGGCTGTAAAATTGTACTGTATATTTACCATTAATAAATTACTGCTAGTTTATACAAATGGACTGCTATAAATGCATTTAATTACATATGGGGGAAAAAAAAAGATTTTACAGAAGTTACTTTGTAACCTAGATCATACCTTTCATAAATCATCTGTCATGACATATACCAGAGATGTTTTCTGTTCAGGGAAACAAGTGACTTACAGTAAGGAAGGCTCCAATGGGGGAATACAGAACTGTACGTTGGCCATGAGACAATTGGGTAATTGATCTGTTGGTGATGGATCTGAGAAGGGCATTATTTAAGTGAATGGATGACAACATGAGCCAGCAAATTCTACAAGAACTGCCTGGTGCACACAGATACGAAGCCTGTTTTTGTGAACGTCTGCTTCGGGCGACGACATACAGTTGCTGCTGAAGAAGTAACTGCAAAGAGGTTAGAGGAGATCAGCAGCATTGGAAAAAAAAAAAAAAGATAAAAAAACTTATGGCAGATTCACATAGAAATATGTTACGCTGCGGTGGCGTAACGTATCCCATTTACGTTACACCGCCGCAAGTTTACAGCGTAAGTGCTTGATTCACAAAGAACTTACCTGTAAACTTGCGGCGGAGTAGCGTAAATCCGCCTGGCGCAAGCCTGCCTAATTCAAATGGGGCGGGGACCATTTAAATTAGGCGCGTTCCCGCGCCGAACGTACTGCGCATGCTCCGTCCCTAAAATTTCCCGACGTGCATTGCGCTAAATGACGTCGCAAGGACGCCATTGGTTTCGGCATTAACGTAAATGGCGTCCAGCGCCATACACGCACGACTTACGCAAACGACGTGAAATTTTAAAATTCGACGCGGGAACGGCGGCCATACTTAACATTGGTTAGTCCACCTAGAGGGCAACCTTAGTTTTACGTGACATATCGCTACGGAAACGAGGTAAATTTAGAGCGACGGGCAAAGCGGACGTTCGTGAATCGGCGTAACTAGTCATTTGCATATTCTACGCCGACCGCAATGGACTCACCACCTAGCGGCCGGCCTAGAATTGTAGCCTAAGATCCGACGGTGTAAGTCACTTACACCTGTCGGATCTTAGGGAGATCTATGCGTAACTGATTCTATGAATCAGCCGCATAGATACGACAATCGTATCTCAGAGATACGACGGCGTATCAGGAGATACGTCGTCGTATCTCTTTAGTGAATCTGGCCCTTAGTTACACATTGATTTACCAAAGTAAATGTAGTTAGTAGATCTGCTTTAATGATTAAGCACTTACTGACAGATAAAGCACACAGAGTTGCAACTGTACCTATATTTGTCCTTAAAGTAATCCCTCATCCCATTGAATGAAGACAGCTTTGTAAAATACTTACCTGCTCTAGCGATTTTTCTACTTTTACAGCCCGTTATCTTACAGTATTTGCAATAAGAGTCCTGGGCATCGCTTGTCAGCATAATTCGGCTACATAGGTTCAAATGCTCGGCAACAGAACTGATGGTGGCTTTACACATAATGGATGTGGCACAGGTCCTCAAGTGTACTTGCCTCTTGGAGGAATAAAGCTGTTAATTCATTTTAAATGGGCTGAAAAAGCCCCAGGACCATGTTAGGCAATGAATGCAGTGCACCACAATGTCAAGTGTTTTCACAACCATGTTTTGATATGCTATAGCACTGGTGTGTTTTTACAAACTGTAAATATGGGTTGAAGTGTCATTCAAAATTAATGGCATCACAATGCAATACACACCTGTGCATTGCAGTAATGCAAAGCAATAGTGTTAATCCAACAAAGGAAACCATAAATATCTTGCCCATCTTCCATCTTCCACGCACCTTTTAGACCCAAATGTGCATCTGCTCTGCACCCACCATCTAACCAGCTCTGCCCTACACAAGGCACACTTTTCATAGTCGGCAGCATTGTAAATCTCTCAGCTCTCACCCCATGCAGCATATGTCAAGGCTTCCAGCAAAATCTGGCCTCTACTCCCAAACCCATGTTCTTTGATTCACACCTTCTAGTTGCCAGACCCAAGAGCAGTACCAGGACTCAGAGCTCCATTGAACTCTCCAGAGACCCCAGGCTTTACAGGTAAAGGTGGTTGGACAACTAGAGATGTAAAATTAACAGAAATTTTGAAGCTATGGGAAAAACGAAATAAAATGTTCCCTGTTTTTTTTTCCCCCCAGAAATATAATGGAGATTTTTGAAACATTTTAAAAAAATGTAGTTTTGCTAATTGAAGGTCATTTTGTTACATCCCCATCAGAGACCCCACCACTTCTACATCCCCATCAGAGACCCCACCACTTCTACATCCCCATCAGAGACCCCACCACTTCTACATCCCCATCAGAGACCCCACCACTTCTACATCCCCATCAGAGACCCCACCACTTCTACATCCCCATCAGAGACCCCACCACTTCTACATCCCCATCAGAGACCCCACCACTTCTACATCCCCATCAGAGACCCCACCACTTCTACATCCCCATCAGAGACCCCACCACTTCTACATCCCCATCGGAGCCCCCACCACTTCTGCATCCCCATCAGAGCCCCCACCACATCTACATCCCCATCAGAGCCACCATCACATCTACATCCCCATCAGAGCCACCATCACATCTACATCCCCATCAGAGCCACCATCACATCTACATCCCCATCAGAGCCCCCACCACTTCTACATCCCCATCAGAGACCCCACCACTTCTACATCCCCATCAGAGCCCCCACCACTTCTACATCCCCATCAGAGCCCCCACCACTTCTACATCCCCATCAGAGCCCCCACCACTTCTACATCCCCATCAGAGACCCCACCACTTCTACATCCCCATCAGAGACCCCACCACTTCTACATCCCCATCAGAGACCCCACCACTTCTACATCCCCATCAGAGACCCCACCACTTCTACATCCCCATCAGAGACCCCACCACTTCTACATCCCCCATCAGAGCCCCCACCACATCTACATCCCCATCAGAGCCACCATCACATCTACATCCCCATCAGAGCCCCCACCACAACTACATCCCCATCAGAGCCACCACACACACAGTTTTGCCCCCCCTCTATACTTGTGTGTCTATACTACACCCAGTACATTATTTTCCCCATCACTGTCTGTCTGCAATTTTCCCGTAGATCAGCGTGTTCTGTGCTTCTTCTGAAGAGCTGGCAATAGAGCAGACATACTGTACTTCTCAGCTCCCACCCATTTTACACAGACAAGCAGTTACAGCGAAAATGAAACTAACTCCGGGGGAGAAACTGGGAGGTGCAGCAGGTCTACACTGTAATAACGAAGGCTTTGTTGGCACACTCCCTCAATGCCTGTCAGAAGGCAAAGCAAGCCGTCCCTGCAGTGAGTCCGATGACTGTAGCTGCGGGCCAGACAAAACGTCCTAGCGGGCCGGATGTGGAGACCCCTGGTCTAGGGGAAGAAAGTCTGAAAGAACTCCAATGTCCACACAAGATGTAAAACCTCTAGCTGTCAGGTTTTATTCTTTTGCTCAAAACTTGTGAAGAAGGGAGAAGGATGGAGGGGGAAGGGGAAGGTTCAGGTACACGGTACAGATCACTGGGGAGAAACCTCTATACTCCAAAGTCATTCCCCACTCTCTCTTGAGTGGGTATTGCTCACCCGGATAGACCCCTCTCATCTGGCCTAGCACCTGGAATGAAGCACGAACCAGTTCGATAACAGTCTCTGCCTCACACTGATTGAGAGCAAATTGAACAGTCCGGAATCCTCTGCCACAAAATGTAACACCCGAACTTCCAGCCGTACAGTTAAAGAGCCTTTAAGCCGACCCGGCGAACTATAGGACAACTTGAGTTGTGGATCGCTCCTTAATAAGGTCACCAGGCCTATCACGAGACATAAGCCTTCTGCTTGGTCTCCTCCAAGGCAGGTCCTCCCCTGGTTTTGTTTATTAAGTATAGCTTCCTTTGCTTAGTTGGACAGCTTGGGATCCCTCTTGATTCGTAGGCCCCAGTCAGCATAACTGGGCCTACTGGTAGAGATGCAACCTCGGGGCAACATGGTCCCGGGGCTGGAATTCACGGAACATATACCTCGCAACACATACCTCACGTCATTAAAAAATTACTGAGCAGACTATGGGTAAACTTTATACTGTGATGGTGGAGAACATTAATAGGAATCATTTAAAGGTTAATAAACTAATTTATCAGACAAATGTACCAGTAACCTCTTACCTGCCAGTTTTTGTCCTCTCGGGCCTTAATTATCATCTACTGTATCCCAGCAATCACCCAACTGTAGGAGGTACAAGATGGAGCCCACTAGCAAACTAAACTGGAGCCTTTCCCCTGCAGTGCTCCCTAGTAGCATAAATGCATATATCTCTTGTTTTGAGTACTGCTTTGAGAAGAACAGTGTTGCATGAACTGTATTCCAGGGTTTGCTTGTCTTCAGCTGAGAGAACTTTACATAAAGTCTCAAATCTTTCATTGGGGTATTCACGTTTATATAGTTTGAATACCATGTTATAGATATATTATTTATCATTGTAAAAGAACATATTCCACCAATTTTTTTTTCTGTTTTTAAGGGAAAAATGCTTTGAAAAAACAAAAAAAAACAAAAAACTGTTTTTCTTTTGCAATTTTCCTGTTTTTTTTCCGGGCCTTCCCATCTCCAGACATGACACAGGAGTCAGAATTACATTGTGCTAAAGTTTATTTTCTGGAGCACCATTTCGAACATGGAGGAACCCTCGAAACCTTCAAATAACTTGCTGGTCTTAAGTAACTCCTGCTAATAATTACTATATCTACAGCTCATGATACATTATAGTGATGGTCATTGTGGAAAAAATGCTGTCTACATTTGTGGTCAGCAGAAATAATTTCCCCTTGGAGATATCTAAAAAGATCATTGGTGTCAGTGACCCCTTATCGGGAGATAGGATTTGCTTAAGGAACCCCTATCAACCTTTGGAGGAACCCAAGGATTTCATAGAACCCTAGTTGAGAGATTTACTAAAACTGGTGGACAGAGTATCTGGTGCAGCTGCGCATAGTAAACAATTTGCTTCTAACTTCAGCATGTTCAAACCTAGAAGCCGATTGGTTAGTGTGTACAGCTGCATCATATTTTGTGTGCGCCAGTTTAAGTAAATGCCCTCTAGAGTGATGTCAGACTTTGTTTTTTTGCCATAGCCCTAAAAACAATTCTCTGGTACTGTATTAGAAGGTTTTCTACATGTCTTTATTGCGTGTTGATTCAGAAAGACAATTCGAAGACCATACTCCAGGAATTCATTTGGAGCAATCTGCACAACAAATAGAGCAGTGGATACAATCATTTAAAATTTAGATGGGTTATATTCTCTTAAGTTGTTCAATCAATGTCCTTCAACATTTGCAGAATTTAAGGGACTAGATACTGATAAACAATACAAGGGTTGGAATGTTTAACATAGAGATAGCTGTCCCTGCCAGAGATCACACAGCAGCCTCTTATGGGACACAATCCAGTCCCCAAATGGTGAGAGCAGATAACGGAGACACACACCATAAATACTTCTACTGCAGACAAAGGCACTAATTCCTAGTGAAAGCCATGAAGGACAATTGCAGGTCTGCCTTTGTCTAATGACCTCAATCATAAAAGGTAATAAGCACATTTTATCATCTTTTTGTCAGTTCTGGATACCCTCTCACTGTGACACATTCAGATGAGGAAAATGGACTATTGGCATATCTTATGTAACTGTCCTAAACTTTCCTAAAAATGTAATTCAATAATGATCTTATAACTGTAATTCCCTGACTGTTATTTTGGTAGATTTTATTAATATTTGTACCTAAAAAGTCGAGATTTACAAATACATGCATGACTAAGTACAGTGTGAAAATGTTTATTCAATATTGTGTATGGTATTATTATTATTATTTTGCAATGCATTTACACTTTGCATTGCATGTTTCTGTGAATTTTGTCAATTCCATTTTATTTTTAATTATACAGGGTTAAAAAAAATGTCTTTGGGGGGTTGATTTATATCTGTTTTTGTACACTTTAATTAATAACGTTAAGATGTCATTAGTGACAATGCAAAGACTACCAGACTGTGTAACATAGCTAAACCCCACTAATCACAATAGGCACTCAGTTATTCACCCAGCTGCTGTTTGCAAACAAACCGGCAATGGATCTGTCATTCAGCGGCAGTGACAGAATCTGGCCATGACCATGTTTGGTCAGTGATGTCACCCAGCATCCCCGACAGGTTTGTTAACATAGAGCGGATGGCCAGGGATCTGTCACTTTCGGTCAGTAGTGACCATGTGTGGGAAAATATTATTGGGCTGATGGGCGTTTGGGGGTGGGGCAACAGGGTGGGTAGTCTGGAGTTGGGGTAACAGAAGGACATGTCTTTGTTATTATTGTTGAATGCTGGAACATGCTTAATGACCTCAATTGGCAATGGATTTACATCTTAGGACATCGTTTTTTTTTTAACTTGTAATAAAGATTGCTATCACAATGTGTGTGTCTATAATTTACATTTTTTGGGGGGGAATGAGTAATAATGGGTATTTGGGGGTATCATTAGGGGTAGGGCTTCCAGATTTCAATAATCTGCCCCACAACCCCTACACCCCCTTGGGGACAAGATGTGGGGATGAGGCCTTTCATCCCTCAACATGGGAGGCTTTTCTGACCCCCCCCCCCCCCCCTTCCTGCATTGTATCCTCTCAATGTTAAAAAGCATCTGGCCAGTTTACTTTTTTTTTTTCAAAAGCTACTTTTAATGGGTTAACTGGAACTGTTCAGTAACTTCTTATGCAGCTTTAAGGCATCCTCCAAGCATGTAATTAAAAAGGATTTGTGCATTTTCATTGTTGCCCTTTATGCCACATTTGCTTATCCTTACTTAATATGACTAGTGTTAAAGTGAAGCTGTCATTAAAATGTACACTTCATAGATTAACATGTCAGCATTACATAATCACACTATTTTGGGTAAAAGGTACTCATTGCTTAGTAGGAATAAAAAAAAAAAGTTGCTCAGTGTACATGACATTTGTTGCATATATTACAGTGTGAAATAACAATACTTTTGAACAAGAAGTTCATAATTTAAAGAAAAATTGCTACTGATATGAATATATAACAGTGTTTTTCACACCATGTGTGGTGACCTTCATTTTTTAGCACTGGAAAAATGCAGTTCACCAACAGAACACATAGAAAACAATTGCTTGTGTGGTGTACAGTGATGAAAACTGCAGCATGTCTATATTTGTGAACAGCACTCTGGGTGGCATGTGTAACAGTACAACGCACAACGATGTGAATGTAGTGTCAATAAGTAAAGCTTTAAATAAAGTAAAAAAAAAAAAAAAAACAAGCAGTGCAATGCACTAAAACGCACATCACACTGCTCCCTACTGGAGCACACACTGGCACTATCCTGCATGGTAAAACATTGGGCCAGATTCATGAAGAGATCCGACGGCGGATCTCCTGATCCGCCGTCGTATCTCTGAGATCCGACGGTCGGATCTATGCGACTGATTCATAAGAATCAGTTCCGCATAGATCTCCCTTAGATCCGACCGGTGTAAGTGACTTACACCAGTCGTATCTTAGGCTGCAATCTACCGCCGGCCACTAGGTGTCGTCGCGTTTTTTTACGCGTCGGATATGCAAATGAGGAGAACCGCCGATTCAAGACCGCCCGTCGCTTTTTTTTACGTCGTTTGCGTTCGGCTTTTTCCGGCGGATAGTTACCCCTGCTATATGAGGGGTAGCTAATGTTAAGTATGGCCATCGTTCCCGCGCCGAGATTCAAATTTTTACGTTGTTTGCGCAAGTCGATCGGGAATACGGATGGCCGGAATTTACGTAGCCGCTGAAAACAATGACGTCCTAGCGACATCATTTGGAGCATGCGCACTGGGAAATTTCGCCGGCGGCGCATGCGCAGTTAAATCGGCGCAGGAACGCGCCTGATTTAAATTGTACACTCCCCCTAGCCGCGGAATTTGAATTCCGCCAGGGGAGTTACGATCCGACGGTGCAATTTTCGAGGTAAGTGCTTTGTGAATACTGCACTGGCCTCGGTAAATTGCACCGGCGGATCGTAAATCACATAGATTACGTGGATCTAAAGATCCGCTAATCTATGTGAATCTAGCCCAGTGAGTTTTACTATGTAGGCTAGTGTGAACTTGGCCTAATGGAGTCTGGGGAATATTACAAAAAAGTACAGCATACAAGGTGGGTTGAATATATTGCTTGGGGCAACATGCACCTGTTGTCCAGGTAATCAGGAGTATGTCGCATACATCACAGCATACAGAGTGCAGTTCACTAGAGTATATAATGTACAGCACAGCATACAGAGACCAGCTTTCAGCAATGTACATCACAACATATAGTGTGGCACAGTCAGGAGTATGTAGTGTACAAGTTGTACAAAGTGCAACAGTCAAAATTGTGTCATGTACAGCACAACCAAATCTCCCAACCTTCTGACATGGGAATGAGGGACACCTATCAGCAAAAGTATGCAGGCAAAGGACACACCCCTTGCCACTCCCCCTTAAAAGAGAATTGTACAAAAAAACAAGATTAGTTAAACCCACAAGTGTTGTTTTTTTTTTTTTTACCACTACTATTCCTTTATATTGGCTCTTGGAATTTACAACAGCAGCAATTTAGAAATCGGATGAAAGGTCTGGTGCTGAAAAACACTTTTTGATAGATAAAAAGTGCATTTTATATACGTCTATATAGATCAGACCAAAATGGGGACAAATGAGGAGGAATGGGGGACAGAGGGACATTGCCCCAAATCAGGGACAGTCCCTCGAAATCGGAGACAGTTGGGAGCTATGGCACAACATACAGTGCAGGGGTCTATAATGCACAATAAGGATGAGCTCCAGCGTGTTCGCATGGTACACGTGCAGAGCCCGCCAGGAAGTCTGCATGGCGATGCGCTAATCACAGCCAGGGAGACATTGTCCCGATGCTCGGCTGCAGAGATCGGGAAATGTCTCCCTGTAATTAGCGCAGCGCCATGCAGACTTCCTGGCGGGCTCTGCATGTGTACCATGCGAACACGCTGGAGCTCATCCTTCATGCACAACATGTTATACAGAATACAGTGATCTGGAGTATGTAATGTCCAGCAATGTTATGCAGGTTGCAGAGGTACAGAGAATGTAACGTACAGCACACTGTATGTTTTATACTGGCCGCAGCCGTCAGGAGTATGTACTATACAGCTTTTGTACAGAATGCAGAATTCCAGAGTATGTAACGTACAGCATGACACAATAGAGCAGTCCGCATAACGAATTTATAACGTGCATTGGGGTTTATTTACTAAAGTGAAATCCACTTTGCACTACAAGTGCAGTCGCTGTAGATCTGAAGGGGACATGCAAGGAAAATAAAAAAAACAGCATTTTTTGCTTGCCCATGATTGGATGATAAAATTGTCTGAGCTTCCCTTCATTTCAGAACTAAGTAAATCAACCCCATAGTATGAATGATCCTTCAGCGTACGTTGTTGCATTAAAACTATAATTTTTTGTTTCCATGTCCTGCATTTTTGCAAGACCTTTACTTATTTAAAAAAAATGAATACAAGTACACTTTGATTCTGAAATAAAACTACTTGGAATAGATTGCTTTTGTTTCTTACATTGTAAGTGGAAGCCAAGGGGTCAATGTGCATTGTGTATGTGTTATTGTATTATTGGTAGAAGTGCCTAGAGTCCAAATCCTGACACTTTTCCTCCATTGCCATCTGCATCCAGTGGGAATCCCAGCTAGCTTTTTTTTTTTTCCTGTCTGTATTCTAATGAGGAGGCAGGGCAGGCTGATCTGGGAGGGCTGCCTCTTTGGAATCTCAGTATGGTGTGTGTCAGGCTGTTTGTCGGAGTTTAAATGAACAAATGCCTCGCTGTGCCATAGAAAGGGACTACACTGAGTCGATATCCTGCTAGGGATCTTCTTACAACCTTTTGGATTTGCAAACTCCTTGTAAGAAAGAGCAACAGATGTAAGTGCTTTATCTCCTTGTTGCATGGGAAGAGTGTAGAGTGCTCTAAGATGGTTAGAACTGTGCTATAGAAGCTGTATGGTCTTTGCATTAGCAAGTTAGAGACTTTTCACTTAGTCCATTGCTAACATGTGGTCTTCATTGTGAATGTGTGTGTTTGTGGATAATTCAAGGACACAATAAAGTGCATGCAGTTGTATTATGCTGCGACGGAAAAGTTTGCAGATTGGGTTTGCTTTACTAAAATAAAGAAAGTCTTGCATTACTGTACACGTCTGGCTGAATTTTCCATTAGTGTGTGACTCAGCCCTCTATTTACTTGCTGCAAATGAGTGTTCTGTAGGAATCGGTCTGTTTCTGCAGTCCATCTGTCAGCAGTTGGTCGATTTTGACATGTTGTAGATGGCTGAAGTCATTGAGTAGTTTGCACACTGATTAGTACATCTAATTATGAAACCTATTGTGTCTGCTTATATGATTATAACAAAACAAAAAAAATATTTCCTATAAGCAGGAATGCTTGTATTGTTATATCTATTTGCTCAGTTTTTCAGCTGGGACTCATGTTTTCAGCCATTTGACATGTCAACCGAGCGAGCGGCAATTGCTAAACTCAGCAAATTGTCCAAATCCCCATGGTCTGCTGGAAAGTTGCCTAAAAAGAAAAAAAAGAAAAGTGCATTTGCATCTCTTTGGTCTAACAATGCTGTAATGCTTCAACCAATTGAAAATAAACACCTCAGATAACATAAGCCCTGCAGCAAAATGTGTACACCTCCAGACGATGGTTAATTATTAGCTGCCTGTCAGTAACGTGTGTTTGAAAAAGATTCAAAACAACCACCTTTGTTTTTAAAAGCAGCATTTCACGCTTCGCAGGCCAGCGATTGCAGATATTGTCTTTATTGCCTGGCCAGTCCATTTTCCACACTTTTATATGTAGCCCTGTGTGTTACATGGGTCCCTTCAAAGATTGCCAGGCTAAAGACGCTTTTCATAAAAAATAGTTTAGAAGCGTTCCCATAAAAAGCTATGCCGATCTCAGAACCTTATTAGGCTGAGAGTTTGGAATGCTCCGCTGTAATCCTAGAAGATGTTAAAATGAATGACGTGTTTGTGATTGCCTCTCTACATCCGCATCTTGTGTATGAGATGCTTTGCTGCCCATATTAGTAAAAGCGTTTATATATTTATAGTTTTATTTACTCTGAAAGATGAGCTTTAGTAAAGTTGCTGGGTTTTATTTTGCAACAGTTAGGCTAGGACAGGGGTGACCAACCTTTTGAAGGACGAGGGCCAAGTAAGCAAATTGGTAACTGATCGCGGGCCACAATGAGAAGAGCGGGAGAATGACAGGACCGTGTCCACTGACACAGCCAACTCGACTCTATGGGCCCTCTGCTCCACCCAGATGGAAGGGGGTAGATCCGTTTTTTTTTTTCTTAGGTAGGTGGGTGTAAACTGACACAAGCCTGTTTACATCTGCTGCTTCATAGAGGTAAATAGTGAGTCCAACTGGGTCGGACCGATCATGTGAAAGGGACCTAATGCTGCTTTCACACTGATGCACTGCGATTTGACCAAACTGCGGGTGCAGCGCAGGGCACCTTGTGTTTTTCTGCGGGTTATCTGTACTTTGCCGTAAACTTCTATTATATCCAGCAGGTGTGGCACACTTTCTGAAAGCGCAACAAACCCGCAGGTAATAACAGAAGTCTATGGCCTCGTACACACGACCGTTTTCCTCGACAAAATCCATCAAGTAAATTGGTGGAAACCGGTCGTGTGTATGTTTTTCGTCGAGAAAACAGTCTTGTGAATCTCGACGAGAAAAAAAGAGAACATTTTTCTCGCCGGGAGTCTCAATTTCCTCGTCGTGTTTCTTGTCGGGCTGGTTTACGACGAGAAACCCATTCGTGTGTATGCTTAGAAACCCGCGCATGCTCAGAATAAAGTATGAGGCGGGAGCGCACCTTCGGTAAAAGTAACGTTCGTAATGGAGATGGCACATTTGTCACGCTGTAACAGACTGAAAAGCACGAATCGTCTCTCACCAAACTTTTACTTAACACGCAGTAACATGAGATTAGCAAAAGCAGCCCCAAGGGTGGCGCCAGTGGAATCGAACTTCCCCTTTATAGTGCCGTCATCACCGCGTTTGAGAGCGACAAGATTTTGTCTTGACAGTGTGTACGAAAAGAAAGCTCGACAAGTTTCTCGACAAGCCTGACAAACTCGTTGAGGGAAACAATGTTTCTTTTACGACGAGATTCTCGGTCATGTGTACGAGGCCTGAGGCTCAGTGCAGGTAATCTGCAGCTGCACTGCACCTGCGGATCAGTTTGAAAGCAGCCCAGTAACCACTGCAGAACAGATATACCCATATATACACTGTGGATTTAGTAGTAAATTTACCTTTAATAACAGTTTTCCATTCAGGTATCGCCGGCTGTTGCTGTCCCAGGCCGAGTGCATTTGGTATCACTCTCATCACTCTCCCTGTGACAAGGGTTGACGCTGTACAGGAAGCCTAGGCTTATGTGGCTCTGCTCCGCAGCCACTTGCTTCCTCTACCAGCGGCTTCATTCACAAAACTGCTGCTCTGGGATGGCCGGTTGGCAACCCGTGATCTGGGCTTGCCAATCTGCCATCCCAGAGCAGGAGGTGGAAGGCCACATCGGAGGCCTTCGCGAGCCATATGTAGCCCCACTGGTTAGGCACCCCTGGGCTAGGACCTAGCCGCTAGGTTCACATCTAGCCGCTGAGGTGCAGTGCATTAAACACACACTGCATTAGCAGTTCATTCAAAATAAATGGGCGGTCAGGCACCTTACGACTCAGAAATTGGACCTGTTCCTTTTTTGACAGCACATTACATGGCAACCTGCATTGTAATTTACAGCGGCCCATATCCATCATCAAGGTGCATTGGGATGCCATTCAGAATTAAGAAAGCGAGAAAGGTCTGGTGTCACCAGTGACACACCTCCATCCCTAAACATAGCAAATGTATCCAAAAAAAAAACCACCCTGGGACTTTAGATGAAGTGAGCACAGTCAGCCACTGAGTAATGAAAGTAAAAATAGTATAAATATTTATTCAAAGAATAATGTACACATATGGGGGACGTAAACCGTTATTGAGCCAACAAAATTGCACATAATAAAAATGATAAAAATATAACATTGATGAATGTCATACAGTATGCACTGGCATCAAGAGACTCGCAAGACCATTGCTCGCTTCCTCAGGGGTAGATGCGCGTATGGTTTATCCAAATAAACAAGAAAGTATATGACACAGTGAAAGATGTTAAGGCAGCTGGTGGGAGAAACTAGGGGTTAGGCACCCCATACTCACCAACTGACAAAGCCAGAGTGTCAATGACTGGATTCCCCAAGGGGCGGCAGCAACAAATGGTTGGCCTTTCCCCCTCTGCTCCCATGCCACACATTTCTTCCTTTGTTGGCCTCTCCCACTCAGCTCCCATGCCACACGTTGGCCTCTCCCCCTCAGCTCCCGTCCACACATTTCTTGCTTTGTTGGCCTCTCCCCCTCAGCTCCCATCCACACATTAGTTGCATGGTTGGCCTCTCCCCATCAACTCCCATGCCACACATTTGTTGCTGCCCCCCCTTGGGGAATCCAGTCATTGGCACTCTGGCTTTGTCATTTGGAGAGTATGGGGTCGGTCTCTTGATGCCAATGCATACTGTATGACATTTATGTATCAATTTTTCTTTTTATTATGTGCAGTTTTGTTGGCTCAATAATTGTTTACATCACCCATGTATGTACATTATTCTTTGAATAAATATTTATACTATATTTACTTTCATTACTCAGTGGTTTACTGTGCTCACCTCATCTAAAGTCCCGGGACGATTTTTTTTTTGTATATATTTGCCATTCAGAAATAATTACACAACCTTGCATCATCAAAGGTAGCGCAGAGTGCCACCCGTTTTGGGACATTGTCAAAAGTGAAAATGATTGTCAATGTTTGCACTGTGTTTCTTCCTTCTGTGTGCTCTTCTGAGTAGAATCAAATGTTTCAGGTATTAGTTAACTGTTTCTTTCCATCATACAGGTATATACTGTTATTATACGGGATTTATAGGAAGACAGTTTGCCCAGCACTTAATAAAATGGAATGAAGGGGGACCGTATAGTTACAATACAATTTAATACAAGAGGGATCAGAGGACCCTACTTATGAGAGCTTAGAAGGGAAAGGCTAAGTGATCCACAAGGTAATAACTGTTTGGGATGAACTGATAGAGAAAGTAAAGCTACATTTTATTAGGATATGCCAAGGTTGCCTTCTGTTTTTTTCAGGGGTGCCTTGGAAAAATGCCTAAAAATTTGCCACAAATTGTATACAAGCCTGCTCGTTGGTTACACAAAACCACAGGCTTTCACTGTGCACCATTACAACCTTTTAGCCGCCGGTGTCCTAACAATCAATCATATCATTGGTTTGAGGAGGAGGACATCAGGTTACCCTTTCTCTTTGGCACTGGGGTCACATTGGCTGAGAAACATACTAGTAAATACCTGTGTACAAAGGTGTATTTGCTTTGATAGAATAAATCAATTCAAAAGTTGTGTGTCTTGCATGTGTAGATGTTGTTTCAATACATAACTATTAGTTTAGTTTGTTTACCTTTTGGAATGAGGTGCCTCAAGATTGTGCGGAATTTTGAAGGGTGCTTTGACTGAAAAGGTTGAGAAATATTGGGATACGCATCTTTGAGGAGATGGGTTTTCAGAGATCACCTAAAGGTGTAGTAGGAGTAGTGGATAGTTTTGACGGATTGGAATATGAACAAGAGAAAAACAATTAGAAATGATCTTTTCACTCAAACTGATAAAAATGTGATTACAACTGGTATAGGCTGTGCACCTTGAACATTATCCTCTGGCTACTTATTACATAAGCCCAACTTTTTTTTACGTGTTGGCAATAATGTGAATTTTCAGTAGGGAAAATTAGATTGAATTTTTCGCCATTTGACTTCAACATCTTGCTTTAAATCCATCCCTGTACCAGTGAGCAACAGGATATTGTGAGGGATTCACAAGTCTCTTAAGGGCTGTACATGTTTCTTGCATGGAAGTGTTGTAATTGTATCCTGTACAGAAATCGGTCAGCATAGTTTGCTCTCCTGTCTGTCGGAGTTAACAAGAGGGATATCACTTCCCCTAGAATGGAAGGCCTGTCCTCGATTCCCCAGAGAATTATGTTGTAGTGTCACGCCCTGACATCCCTAGTTATATAACCGTCCAAAGAAGACTTAGACTTTTCTTCCTTGCTATCTAATTAGAAAAAAAGACCCTGCCATTCAATGAGATGGGAGGTCTTTGACCCACCATATTTTATTCAGTATGAGTTTACCACCCACAGTGCTTTTCTATGTATGTGTGTACAAATATACACTCACCGGCCATTTTATTAGGTGCACTTTGCTAGTACCGGGTTGGACCCCCTTTTGCCTTCAGAACTGCCTTCATTCTTCATAGCATAGATTCAGTAAGGTGTTGGAAGCATCCCTCAGAGATTTTGGTCCATATTGACATGATGGCATCACACAGTTGCTGCAGATTTTACGGCTGCACAGCCATGATGCAAATCCCCTTTTCCACCCCATCCCAAAGGTACACCTTGAGATTGAGATCTGGTGACTGTGGAGGCCATTGGAGTACAGTGAACTCATTGTCATGCTCAAGAAACCAGTGGTGAGATGATTTGAGCTTTGTGACATGGTGCATTATACTGTTGGAAGTAGTCATCAGAAGATACACTGAAGTCATATAGGGGTAGATAAGTAGCACATGGCGTTTAAACGATACTCAGATTCTGACCCTAGCATCTGAATGTCGCAAGCTGAAATCGAGACTCATCAGACCAGGCAACATTTTTCCAATCTCCTATTGTCCAATTTTGGTGAGCCTGTGCAAATTGTAGCCTGTTTCCTGTTCTTAGCTGACAGGAGTGGTTCCCGATGTGGTGTTCTGCTGCTGTAGCTCATCTGCTTCAAGATTCGATGTGTTGGGCATTCAGAGATGGTATTCTGCATACCTTAGTTGTAACACATGTTTTTTTGAGTTGCTGTTGCTTTTCTTTCATCTCAAACCAGTCTTCCCATTCTCCTCTGACACCAACAAGGCATTTTCGTTTAAACAACTGGATATTTTCACTTTTTTTGGTCCATTCTCTGTAAACCCTAGAGATGGTTGTGTGTGAAAATCCCAGTAGTTTTTTAAAAACTCGTCTGGCACCAACAACCATGGGGTGGGGGGTGAAGGGGTGGGGGGTGAGCCTGTCGGTGCTCAGACCATACGCCGCACACTGCATCAAATTGGTCTGCATGGCTGTCGTCTCAGAAAGAAGCCTCTTCTAAAGATGATGCACTGGGGAGCCACAGTTTATTGAGGGAACTATGAATGCCAACAAGTACTGTGACATACTGAAGCAGAGTATGATCTCCTCCTTTCAGAGACTGGGCCACAGGGCAGTGTTCTAACAGTATAACGACCCTAAACACACCTCCAAGACGATCAATGCCTTACTAAAGAAGCTGAGGGTAAGGTGATGGACTGGCCAAGCATGTCTCTAGACCTAAACCCTACTGAGCATCTGTGGACCATCCTCAAATGGAAGGTGGCGGAGTTCAAAGTCTCTAACATCCACCAGCTCTGTGATGTCATCCTGGAGGAGTGGAAAAGGACTCCAGTGGCAACATGTCAAGCTCTGGTGAACTCCATGCCCAAGAGTGTTAAGGGCGTGCTGGAAAATAATGGTGGCCACACAAAATATTGATACTTTGGGACAAATTTGGACATTTTCACTCATTTTTGTTGCCAGCAGCTTAGACTTTAATGGCTGTGTGTTGAGGTATTTTGAGGGGACAGCAAATTTACACTGTTGTACAAGCTGTACACTCACCACTTTACATTGTAGCAACGTGTAATTTATTCAGTGTTGTCACATTAAAAGATATAATAATATTTTCAAAAAATGTGAGGGGTGTATGATACTGTGTTTGTATGTGTGCGCAGGCCCGTCGCTATAGGACAGGCAAAACAAACAATTGCTTGGGACCCCGAGCTGGCCTGGGGCCCCCAACTTCCCCTTCCCAGGCTGTAGCGTGGCCGAGCTCCTCTTCTTTCCTCCTGTCAGTCCGGCCGAGTACCGCGCAGTGTCCTGTTCCCGGCCGGACTGACAGGAAGTGCACACTGAGTGCTCACTTCCTGTCAGTCTGGCCGGGAACAGGAAACTGAATCTCCTGTACCGCACGGGACCCGGCCGGTGTTCTGCTGAATAAGTTCCGCCTGGCGGATAAGGACCCCCCTTGTACTGCGCGTGCGCGGCTATATTTTACATTGATTTGTAAGATATTTTTATAAATAAACCTCATTGGTTGATCTACACCATATGGAGCCCTCTTTTTTATATTCCATGCTATGCTGGGGCGCTAGTGATTCATCTTGCCCCACCATCACTGGCTGTCGGTTTTCTGCTTGCTGTGGTTCTGCGCTTTGCATGCGTGCGTGCAGGGACCTCCATGTCCATTTTGCTTGGGGCCCCCTAATTCCTTCAAACGGCCCTGTGTGTGTGTATGTATGTATGTATGAATATATGTGTATATATATGTGTGTATGTATGTGTGTGTGTGTGTGTGTATGTATGTATGTATGTATGTGTGTATATATATATATATATATATATATATATATATATATATATATATATATATATATATATATATATATATATATATATAATGAGAGAGCGCAAAGGATTTTCCCAAAGTAGGTACATAAGTCTGATGTGTAAAATGGAGATTGAAAATTTCTGGTAGTTTGTCTAAATCAGACAGATAGAACCATATTATCCATGAAATGTCCTTCACCCTGGTCTCTTGTCCATGTGACTTCCTCTTTTTGGCTCGCAGCACAATTTGGGAAAAAAGCTGAATAATAGAACTATGTAAGCGCTCTCTAAATATCCAGTCAGAATACACGTTACCACATTTGTTGCTTATTATAATGTACGTGTGACATATATATATAATCAGGTTTGTTGCCTATCAATATATCTTTCAGACAGATAGGTAGACTATATTGGGTTGCTTTTAAAGGGACCCATTGATGTGAGATGATTTCCGTGCCACTCCCGGTTTATCTTGGGGGAATTCGCAGTTGGCCATGTTGCATAATTGAATGTAATGTCTGTTGTATACACCAAGGTTAAGGCCAATACTAGTGGGAAGGGGGTCTGACTTCCTTCTAATACATGCATGCTCTAGTGATCGAAATAATTGTTACAAAGATTTCCTTTCTAGAGCCATCTGTAGTTCAGGAAAGTCACATGACAGGCCTTGTAAGAACCTGACATTCCTGAATTAGAATCCAGTTTTTCAATTAAAAACAGCCTTTCATTTTAGGTACCGGTATTTATTTCTTACCCTTTGTTATAATAGGGTAAGCATATAAATACAAACAATGCTATAAAGCTAATGAAAAGTTTGACTGATCGGAATACAGGAAACTGAAATCTGATTGGCTGCCAAGTAATAATCCCTATGTAGATTATCGTCATTCTTTCCATAGCCATATTGAACATGTCTGATATCATAGTGTCAGAAAAGAGGATTGCCTATGTTTTTTAGATGTATACTATTCTTGATTTACAGTTGAACTTTAATAAACCTTTCATATATAAGCGGGCTCCCCACCTGTGGAGCTGCCTTGTATCATCTTATGTACGCCTCCCACTCTCCAGCCATGTTTATTTTGCTCATCTTAATGATCTCGTAACATCTGGCATCCATAATAATAGGGAGTTAACAACATTTACATGGTGGAAATGGTGGAGCAACATATAGGGCAGGTCTTTAGTGATTCTGTTTCTCGCAGTGGAATTTTATTGAATCTGTCATTCCCATATTTGTATTTCCTCACCATCACAAGACTGTCATGTGTCTGGCTTATTTCATACATGCCACAGTAGCTGAATGAGCATAGCATGCTTAGGAGCGTCTTTCAGCTGAATCTGTGTCATGGCTAAACTCTGCGAAAACAGTCTGACTAACTTTTCACATTGGCATCGCCTCATAATCCTGTATCATGTATGGGGCAGCAGTCATGGGTGTTAACCACTTCTTGTGATTTTACTATAATGTTTCAATTTTCTCTGTAGGTACCTTTGCATGGGCTGGCCTGATGCCAGGGCATTGGTCCTCTGTTTGTAAGGGACTGCCAATAAGCAAATTCAAGTGAACAAAACGTATATCTACACACACTGTATATGTATGGGTTGTTTTTACATGTAAGGGTTCGCATATACTATAAACTGCCTAATAGGAATGCAGATTCTGCATTAAAGGTAGGAATATCGGTACCTGGGACAATAAAAAAAAAAACTGCTGTGCACATAAAAGTTGGCCTCTGACGTCACAAATTAGTTGTATATTCTTCTATAAATTTACCAACAATTGTGTACTAAAAATCTGATTAAAGCCTCTTGCACATGGCTATAAAGTTGAGCATATGGGCATCCAGTGTAAAATACATCTGTAAAATAAGCTTTGATAAATACGCCCATACACATGTGCAAATACATGCCGGTGCCAGTGCACAGCTTTTTCTATAAAGCAGTCCTATGGGCCAAAATACAAGGCATCTGTAGTTTCTGCACTCCACAGAACTGTACATAAATATGCACAAGTTTGCAGACTTCTGCAAGGGGCCCAAATTGATATTTAGTCACCTGAGCCCTCCCACTACCCAACTGTTACTAAATATGTCAGTTTTGTAATGTTTAATTAGCTTTACACACAATTTCTGTCCTAGGAGTCCATAAGAAAATCACGTTTAATCTAAGTTTTGTTTTAAAACTCTGTGTCCTCGAAATGGTTCTTCTTTCCCTGTCCCACACACTCAACAGGAAATGAGACCAAATCTTTCCTGTGTATGGCCAGAATCCATACACAGATCACATTTCAGCCATATTTGCATTCATTCCATGGGTAACATCCCCACTTACTCAACAAAAGTCGATTTTTCAATTGACTTTGTCAAAGGTGCAGAGTGGAAAATTCTCAGCCGAACAGTGGCTGCATCCAGTCAGATTCAGACACAGTTCAAATATTCTGACAACAGTTGGTATCTCCTGTCATTTGTCAGAATACAATAACCAGCCCTGTAGAATTATCCATCCATGTTTAGTGTGCTTGGAGGAATCCCAAAGTGTTTCTAAAGTCTAAAGGTTTACCTTAATGCATTGTCTAAATCAGGGGTGCCCAACCTGTGGCTCGGGGGCCACATGTGGCCCGCGGAGCCCTCTGATGTAGCCCGCGTCCTCCTGCTCTGGGATGGAATAGAATACCGTTATTAAAGGTACGTTTATTACTAAAATCACAATTTATATGGGCACATCTGTTTTGCAGTGGTTACTGGGCTGCTTTCAAAATGTTCCGCAGGTGCAGAGCAGTGCACCTGAGGGTTACCTGCACTGAGCCACAGGCCCCTTTAACACGGTAAGTCCGACCCAATCGGACCCTCCATTCACCTTTTAGGAGTAGCAGATATAAATGGACTCATGTCCCTTTACAAATGCCTACCTCCAATCCGACCCACAAAAAAAAGTAGAGTGGGCTCTATAGAGTAGAGTGGGCTGCCATACACCCGCTCTGCTTATTGTGGCCCACGACCGGTTACCAAGTCGCTTAGGTGGCCCTCACTCTTTAAAAGGTTGGGCACACCTGGTTTAAATCAAGGTAAAAGAAACTTGAAATGTTTTTTCCGCCTCTCCGTAACACTTACCTGACTCCTGAATCAATCCATCACGGAGTCCAGCTGCAGGTCTAAATGGTTTGCCTTTCATTTCTAACTGAATGAGTTGTTTTACAAGGTGAGGGTTGAACTAGACTAGGTTCACATTTGCGATTTCCCCACACTGGCGAGTGGGCACGGTTCACAATGGAGCTGGTTCACACAGGTCCTGGGTGGCGGTGGACCGCATTCTAAAAGGTCCTGTGTGTCTTTGGGTCCAATTCAGGTGTCAATTCAGGCAAAAATGTGGACCTGATTTGCACCTGAACAAGGACGCACCGCACCCCATGCTGTGAACCTGGCCTAAAGCCCGTGATCAGATTTTCGGATGACCGTTCATCCGTTTTTTTGTTGCATGCTAGTCTCATGTCGATAGTGAAGAGGTTACTCACCATAGGACAGAATACAACTTCAGAAGTGACGTAATGTGTTCAAATGTTTTGTATGTGTTCTTTCGTTTCTGAGCATGCGTAGTCTTGCTCTTACTATTTTTTTCGTATGAAAATCAGACATCGAGTTTACTTACGAAAAATATTTTATAGTCTGTACATCCAGCTTTTGTTTTCTACGAAAAACCGGATTTGGCTGTCGAAAGCACCATACTAACGATCCGAAAATTGGCAGATCGTACGGACAAAATTTTACTTCCGATTTTCGTATTAAAGCTGCAGACTGTCTGCAAAAATTTAAGAACATCTGTGACTCCACAAATGTATGCAAGATCCAGAAAAACAGAGCTGTGTATACACTGCTTATTATTTTTGTTTCATTTATGGATTTTCCGTTAATTATGTAATTGTGTGTACAATTAACTCTAATCTGAGTCAATTTTGAAGATGTTTATTCAATAATATAATCATGTTAGATCTATAAATAGGACCTGCAGGGATGGAAGCGCTGGCTCTCAGTGACAGTCGTGTGAGTCAGGACAAATGTTGATTTTTGAACGCTGCACAAAGACACTTTTGGGAATGTTTCCCCCTGTGTAAAACACAATGAAAGCTGTTCAGTTTGATCCAGCATGTCATTGCCATTAATTCACCTAGGCCCAAATGACTGGGAGCCAGCCTAGTATAAAAGGAGTATGAGGCAATCAACAATTGCTTTTCTCAATAACCCGCAGATGAACTAGAGGGAGTTTGTATTTAACTAATCTATTTTTTTTTTTTCATTTGTAATCGCAGTTTGGCCACTTTGCAGCTTTATATCCTGTATGTTCAGTTTTGTGCTCATGCCTGTGTACAGTGTTTTATTATTCTTTTTACGAGAATCTGTGACAAAGCAAAACTACTTTTGTCAGTTGCCACTGGTCTGGAACTGATATGCAGCTTTTGACTTAAAGTGCAGTTTCCATCAGCAGCTTTTTATTTATTTAATACAGGTACTTATATAGTGCTGTCCATTTATGATGCATTTTACATATATATTATACAGTCACACCAGTCCCTGCCCTCAAGGTGCTTACAATCTAAGGTCCCTTACCAGAAGCATAGCTTGAAGCTTGTGGGTCCCGATGCAAATGTTGACCTGGCCCCTGGGCTGTTCTCACCCTGTGCTCCTCTCCATTCAGGAAATGGCTCACAGCTTGTCCCCAGCCAATGAGAAAGGAGAGGTGTGACCCGTAGAAGGCAAAGTGGAAGCCCAGTAAAGGAGCGTGGCTGTGGGGCCCGTGGGCAGATCGGTGCTGGACTTTGTGGAGGATGTGATAATATGACAGGGAGGCTGCAGGGGCCCCCTGGAGCTAGGGGTGGGGTTGCGATTGTGACTCACATTCCTACATACACTTGGGGCAGTTTGGACAAGAGCCAATTAACCTAGCAGACTGTCTTTGGAGTGTTGGAGGTAACTGGTGTACCCAGAGGAAACCCACACAGGAAGAACATGCAAACTCCAGGCAGTTGTTTTTTCACAAGTATTTTGTTTGTGCCAAATTCCCTTTAATGCATTCTGTCATAACATTACCTTGATTTTAAATTATTGTTTTAAAGAATGGCCAATAAAGATTCTGCATTGTATATGTGCGTGTGTATGTATAAAAAAAATATATATATATACACATACACACACACACACACACACATCAATAAACACTTATTGGGATATTTTTCTTTTGTTTATATCACAAAAAAAGAACGATGGAGATCAAATACCACCATAAGAAAGATTTATTTGTGTAAAATAAATTATATAAATTTAATTTTGGTACAGCGTTACATGACTGCGCAATTACCAGTTAAAGCGGGAGTTCACCCGAAATTTTTTTTTAACATTAGATTGATGTTCGTTTTGTCAAGGGGAAACGGGTAATTTTTTTAAAATCGAAGCAGTACTTACCGTTTTATAGAGCGATCTTCTCCGCCGCTTCCGGGTATGGTCTTCGGGACTGGGCATTCCTATTTGATTGACAGGCTTCCGACAGGCTTCCGACGGTCGCATACATCGCGTCACGAGTAGCCGAAAGAAGCCGAACGTCGGTGCGGCTCTATACGGCGCCTGCGCACCGATGTTCGGCTACTTTAGGAAAATCGTGATGTGATGTATGCGACGGTCGGAAGCCTGTCAATCAAGTAGGAACGCCCAGTCCTGCAGCCCATACCCGGAAGCGGCGGAGAAGATGCATCTCTAAAACGGTAAGTACTGCTTCGATTGTAAAAAAAAACACCCGATTCCCCTTGACAAAATGTGCCTCAATCTAATGTTAAAAAAAAAGGTTTTTGGGTGAACCTCCACTTTAAAGTAGTACAGTGCTAAATACCAAGAATTGGCTGGTCCTGAAGGGGGTACAGTGATATTGGGCCTCATGTACACTGCTGCTGGTAAACTGACTTTTAGGAGCAGTTGGGCATTTTTTTCAGCTGCCCCTGTTCTCTCCTCTGTTATCTTATCAGTACATGTACACAGGATCGTTTATAGTCGTTTCTAGGCATTTTTTGGAACGCAAACAAAATGCGTTCAGGATGAATGTTCAGAGGCATTTGAAACACCAAATGCCTGTAACAGCTTGTAAAAGCTGCTAAACACTGTAACTTGCGTTTAGAAGCATTTCGTTTACAGACATTTTTCATTTTAACAAAAAAAAATATATATATATTTTTTACAAACTCTTCTAGACACAAACGTGGCTAAACGCAGCATGTAAACGTGGTTAAACGGAAATTTTTAGACACGGTTTCTAGCTGTCAAGTTAAGTCGGAGAGGTTAAACAAGTCCCATGTACATGAAGCCTAAGCCTTTAAAACATATGGCAGAGAAGCATCTAAATAGGATTGTGTTTTCTCTAGAAATGTAAATACTATTACAATGATTTGTGTGCCTTTACTAATGGTTTGTTGTGTATAATACACACATTGTCCTAAAAATCTTTTCGTAGACCCAATGACCCAGGGCAGGAAATGGGATTTGTTTAGTCCTGTGGTGCATGCACTGGGGCACTGATGTAATGTCCTTTTCATTTGCTTTCCCACATATTTCAAACATCCTGGAGCTTTCTTTTAAGTTGTTGTGCCTAGGGGAAAAGGGTGATATTGTTATCATTTCACACAGTGTTTGTGTAAGTGTGGAATCCCAGCTGAACACAATAAAGTGAGGTGATGGCCCCTTCGCTCACCAGTGCAAGCTCCCAAGTAGCTTTATATTGACCTAACAATGGGGAGGTGAAAGAAAGGAGTTAATTTTGTCTAAAGTGTGGCATTTTATTATAGTTTCCTCTCCTAGTGAAGCTTGGATAATTACTTGAGGGAAATCCTCTCCATGATAAAAGTGAAGAATCGAGAATCGCCTTGCTCCATAGGGTAGCTCTGATACAAGCGGGAAGTATACTGTTAGTAAAAAAACAGTCAAATTCAAATCTGCATTGTGGCGGAACAGTTTAGAATGAACATTTAGGGCCAAATTCTCGTACATCCACATATCTTTGCGCGGGCGTAACGTATCCGATTTACGTTACGCCTCCGCAACTTAGACGGGCAAGTGCTGTATTCTCAAAGCACTTTCTCCGTAAGTTGCAGCGGCGTAGCGTAAATCGGCCGGCGTAAGCCCGCCTAATTCAAATGTGGGACAGGGGGGCGTGTTTTATGTTAATGTTATGTGACCCGACGTGATTGACGTCCGTGGAAATCTCCCAGTGTGCATTGCTCCTAATACGCCGCAAGGACGTATTGGTTTTGACGTGAACGTAAATTACGTCCAGAGTTACGCAAACAACGTAAAATTTTCAAATTTTGTTGCGGGAACGACGGCCATACTTAACATTGGTACGCCGCACTTACGCCACCATATAGCAGGGGTAACTTTACGCCGGGAAAAGCCTAACGTAAACGGCGTAACTGTACTGCGTCGGCCGGGCGTACGTTCGTGAATTCGCGTATCTAGCTGATTTACATATTTCGACGCAACAGCGTACACGCCCCTAGCGGCCAGCGTAAATATGCAGTTACGATCCGACGGCGTAAGAGACTTGCGCCTGTTGGATCTAAGGGAAATCTATGCGTAACTGATTCTATGAATCAGGTGCATAGATACGACCGGCTGGACTCAGAGATACGACGGCGTATCTGGAGATACGCCGTTGTATCTCCTCTGAGAATCTGGCCCTTAAAGTATATCTATGGTCTATAGTCTGTCTATGGTCTATGGTGTATACATTCATTTCTACGTTGGATTTGATTTTTCTCTAGCCAACTGCTAATAATTTGAATGAGTTCTAGGCTTCCCAGTTCCACAAAAATAAGAACTAAAGTAAAAGCTTTTGTTGTTGTTTTGTCACTGTTAGTATCACCCCCCCCCCCCCCCCCCACATACACACACTTTCTTGTTTGGAAAAAGTTTCCAGTTTCCAAGTAGAACTATAGGCAGAACTTTCTTTTTTCATTTTAAGATGTTTGTCGCCATCTCTGCCCCATTGCAGATACTTCCTGTCCAAAACCAAACAGGAAGTGAGAGGGAAAATGCAAATTAAGGCAATTCCCTGGGGACCCTTAGGTCACCAGTATCCCCATTGGAAGATTCCCCCTCTATTACTTTTCTGGGGACAACCCAATTTTATTTTATTTTTTACTTTTGCTTTTAATGATTAGTCATAGTCTAATTAGTGATTGTCTTTTAGTTATACTTTAAAGCGGAGTTCCACCCAAAAATGGAACTTCTGCTTTTCGGAACCCTCCGGTGTCATATTTGGCACCTTTCAGGGGGGTGCAGATACCTGTCTAAGACAGGTATCTTCTCATAGAATGCCTTCAGATAAAAAAACTTTCGGCCTTTACAAACTTCTGCCATCATTTTAAGGGGAAGTCTCGAATGTGGACTACAGATATCATGCCTGTTAGCTGATTGGTTTCTATTGGCAACTGGATTGTTTTGCTATAGCTTACTTTTCATTCTCTAACCCCACTAGATTCAGTTCTTGTGGGAGATCAAACATACCGGCATCCATCATCATCCCATGAACATTCTGTCAAAATCTTCTTAAATCCTTGATGGCCTTTAATCTGAGGTCGTTTGATCATTCCAAGGCAGAATGTTGACTTGACCAAACCAATAAATTATAACCGGTCATCCTTCCAATTTATACAGTATGAATGAAGCACAGCAATAATGAGTCAACAATGCAGAGTGGTCCCCGGGGAAGCACACATGTTTCACTTTAATGAAAAAGAACTATTGTATAATGAAGAATATTGGCATTTTATAAAGTCAACGAAAAGTCCTCAGTAAACACTTATTGCTTGTTTTAAAACGTCCAGGGTGTTGATGCTTTTATTTATTTTGTCATTTTATAGCTAATTTATTTGCTAACATCGCTTATATTTAGCCTAATATCTGCAAACAATGCAATCATTTTAGTCAACAAATGGGTTAGATTGTAGGTTCACATTTATAACATATTTTACTTATAAAATCTCTGCTCCTTAATCTGCTTTATCTGTTATATGCAGTTACCTGACTTTAGTTTTTTCCATAATTTTTAAATTATTATTATAATACAGGATTTATATAGCGCTGGCAGTTTATACAGCGCTTTACAACTTGATGGTAGACAGTACAATTACAATACACTTTAATACAGTAGGAATCAGAGGGATTCGTTCGAGCTGACAATCTAAGAGTAAATTTGTTGCGTTCTTAACCTGCATGCTTTAAGTTTTGTTGTTTGCTATGGGTGATTGATCGATGCACGGAACCTTTATTTGGACATGCAATTGGCTGCAAGAAACTGCCTATGAAAGGATTTCAATTGGCACAACCTGAAATTCTTGAGAATAGATGTTTGGTTATATCTTAGAGCAGGGATATGCAATTAGCGGACCTCCAGCTGTTGCAAAACTACAAATCCCATCATGCCTCTGCCTCTGGGTGTCATGCTTGTGGCGGTCAGTCTTGCTATGCCTCATGGGACTTGTAGTTCTGCAACAGCCGGAGGTCCGCTAATTGCATATTCCTGTCTTAGAACATGCAGGGTATGGGGATGAAGAAGTGTTTGTGTGCTAATCCTGTAGCTTTTTTCCCCAACTCTGCTATCCAGAACATCCTCTTTGAGTGCTCTTTTATAGAAATGGGTTTACAGCAAAGCAGTAAAGAAAAAAAGGGACAAGGCCCACAAGGGGGCTCTGTGTGAACAACATTCTCTGTAGCCACTCTACTGTTCGACTATATTTTCAAAAGTATTGGGTAGCCTGCCTTTACATGAACAGTTTAAGTTCCTCCACCTTAAACTCGCTTATCCATGTGTTTGTGGACCTTTTTTTGCGCACTGGTGCGCAGTCATGTCGGAACAGAAATGGGCCATCCCCAAACTGTTCCCACAAAGTTGGGCGCATACATTTTTTCAAAATGTCTTGGTATGCTGATGACTTAAGAGTTCCCTGACCTCACAAATGCACTTCTGGAAGAATGGTCAAATATCCCCATAGATACACTCCTAAATCTTGTGGACAGCCTTTTCAGAAGAGTTGAAGCTGTCATAGCTGCAAAGGGTGGGCCAACTCAATATTGAACCCTATGGACTAAAACTGGCTTTTGAATGCTGAATCATAAAAAAAATCCCTGACACTTTCCTGTGTCTGAGGAGCCGCATATGACGCGTACAGCCGCCAATACAATGGTGCATGCGTGGGCAAACACTGATGCAATAGCCACCGGAACTTATCTGAGCATGGCCATGTTCAGCCATGCACTTTTATTGGCAGCGGCTGTACATGGCACGTGAGACTCCCCAGAAGCAGAAAAGCATCAGATTTTATGTTTCATCATAAATGAGCTTCTATATGTTAATGTGAGCACTTGATGTCTGAGTCTATTTTTTTCCCTTCTCTCACATCCTGTCTAAAAATGAGGTATGACCAATGAAGGTATAGTCATCAATAAAAACATAAGTTATAATCTTTCCCCAGCCTACTAAAACAAAGTGATTTATTGCCGTCTGTGGCCCCTTTGGGGAATTTCCCTCATGTCCAGTCCTGGTGACCAAAAAGGAAATGAGGGAAAATCCTCCTAGTGGGAAGCAGCAATAGAAACCTGACAAAAGTTCTAACCTTTCTGTATTCAATGCTAAATGTTGTGTGTTTTTTTTTTTTTTTTTTAACTGATAACTTCTAGTTTTTGCCAGAATTGACCTGACTGTACATATTGTAGTAATGTATAGCTTGTAGAACATGAAGTTATTGACTTTGAAGTTGTATCAAAGTCTTTTTATTGTGGTATAGTTTAATGATTGATTCTTCTGTGTGTCAAGTTAATTATTCCCCAGAGGATTCCCCTGTAGTCTTGTCCCACAGTTCTACAAAACACTCTTTGCCACATATGGGAAACTTCATAGAGGGCTTTGATATGTCAGGCATTTCTGAAATAAACTTCCTATTATAGCTGACAGCGAGGCCAGTGGAAAAACTCTCTTCACATACTGTGACCGTTACTGGCTATACATCGCAGTGTCTTACTATGCTAGGAATGCAAATCAGCAATTAGTAATTACAACACTGTTACATTGTATGACTAAGTCTGCTTTCACTGAAGCACAATGCTTCTCTCAGTGATTAATAGCTGATGACAATAAACTTAATTCTTTTCATTAGAAAAAGTTTTTGTGAGAAGTCTTTCTACTGTCCTCAATGTAACAATAGCTGTGTTGTTAGCGTTATCAAATCTTTCCACTTGTATTATCAACACACTAACTGAATATTTCAATAGAATTAATCTGGTGTAATAGATTATAAAGCACCTTACTGGTTTATCTTTTTAACAGAAGTGTCTGATTTAGTTGTATTGTAGTTCTAAATGATCCATCTTTTAACCTGCTTTCTCAGATCAGCCGAGTATGCACAATTAGGCCTTATTCCCACCTGCGCTTAAGGGGATTGTGCGTTCCCACTCATGTTTTTTCACATGTTAACGTGTGCCACACCTAGGGGAGCCCATTAGCTTGAATAGGCCGCCCTAAGTGCGACATACACCCAAAAGTAGATCCAAAACCTTTTTGCTCGTGGAGCCTCTGGAGTTTTTTTAGGGCCCATTTGTAGCATTACAAATGCTCTTCAAAATATGTATCTGCTACCCACACTTGGGGTGCCATTAGCAATTATTGGTGCCGCAAGCATGACTAGTGATTGCAGCTAGTTTCTGAAACACATGTCAAAACGCAAATTTTTGTGTGTTTTGTCTCGCATTTAGGAAAAGCGCAAGTGTAAATGCAGCCTTAGTGCTTGTGATGGAACCTTACAGCACCCAGCTTGGGTGCTTCCGTCAAGATATAGCTTCCTCCAGTCTGGACCCAGGGACCAGGTATTATAGCTGAATATTGCACCCAAGAATCTAGGCAACACTGGCTTAGCTGGTCTGGAACTGAAACCAACTTTATTGTAAAATTGTACAGAATATATAGCACACCAGATCAGATGAGCCTAAGCGCATCATCGTATGCAAAATAAACTGTATACAGGAATATAATTAAAATGGCTAAGGAACAGCCAACATAAAACAGTATGCTAATCCACCTCTAGCAACTAATAGCTGACAGTGATCTAACAAATTAACTAATTAACAACTAGCCACCTAAACCAGCCTAGGTGACCAGAACATTCGGCACCCAGCCCACAACCCTGGATACAAAGTAGTCACAATATTAATCTCATCTTCAAGAGATGATCAGACAGACTGAAACAATAGGTGACTCAATTAGTGATGGGAATGCACACTTAGGAGACACAATCTTGTGTATTCTGTCCACTAGACAAGTCATCAGAAGACAAACCATATTCCAGCAGTCTGTTACAGTGGAATTAATTTATCTTCATAGATTTTTGAGGGAAATTGTTTATAAATATTACTGTTTCACCTGGAGGGCTTCAATAACCCAGTCTGCAGGAGGGATACCATATTTCCTCTGACCATTAACCTGTACAAGATTAATATTATACCTTTTCATCCACTTCTTTGCTGCAGCACAAAAGGTTTTTCATCTAATTGCATAGAATGCATTAAGGTGAAAAACTGTGAGGGTTAAAACTACATTCAACAAAAAGAGAAAAATAACCTAATGGCTTTTCCCATTGCTGCATATTGGCCTGTCTCTTTGCTGGATATATGGGCCGGTCTCTTTGCTGGATATATGGGCCGGTCTCTTTGCTGCATATATGGGCCGGTCTCTTTGCTGGATATATGGGCCGGTCTCTTTGCTGGATATATGGGCCGGTCTCTTTGCTGGATATATGGGCCGGTCTCTTTGCTGGATATATGGGCCGGTCTCTTTGCTGGATATATGGGCCGGTCTCTTTGCTGGATATATGGGCCGGTCACTTTGCTGGATATATGGGCCTGTTGCTTTTCTGGAAATATGGGCCTGTTGCTTTGCTGGATATATGGGCCTGTCGCTTTACTGGATATCGAACTTGTCTCTTTGATGGATAAATGGGCCTGTCTCTTTGATGGATAAATGGGTCTGTCTCTTGATGGATAAATGGGCCTGTCTCTTGATGGATATGGGCCTGTCTATTTGCTGGATATTATTATTATTATTATTATTATACAGGATTTATATGGCGCCAACAGTTTGTGCAACACTTTACAACAGTAGGGCAGAGAGTACAATTACAATACAATTCAATTCAATGCAGGAAGAATCAGAGGGCCCTGCTCGTTAAAGCTTATAATCTAGGAGATTGGTGATGTGTCTTGCTGGATATGGGATGTGTCTTGCGGGATATGGGCCTGTCTCTGCTGGATATGAGATCTCGTTTGCTGGATATCGGCCTGTCTTTTTCCTGGATTTGGAATGTCACTTGCTGGATCTGGAATGTCGCTTGCTGGATATGGTGGTGTCTCTTTGCTGGATATGGTGGTGTCTCTTTGCTGGATATGGTGGTGTCTCTTTGCTGGATATGGTGGTGTCTCTTTGCTGGATATGGGCCTGTTGAAGTCATCTGGAAGTGCCTCTGAGCTTACTTTTGGTGAGTGCTGCATATGTCTAATGTTTTGGACATTTTACTTCATTGCTTTTTATTAACAAATTTGATACAAATTACTTGTATAGCCCCCCAAATGATACGTGGTTCCCTGTTCTCCAAAGGGGGCAGTGCCAAGAGGTGCGTAGGGGTGACAACAAGGAGTGTTTCTAGTGGTGGAGACGGGCATGAGTTCCTGCACCTTTGCTTTGATAAATAACAGCCCGGAGTATGCGTATGTACAGTATGAATGTGAGTTAGGGACCTTGGATTGTAAGCTCATTGAGGGCAGGGACTGATATGTAAAAGTGCTGCATAAATTGATGGCACTGTGTAAGTACCTGTAATAAACATAATTCTCTACAGAGTAAAATTGTGAAGTTTGGGTTAAGGAAAATCAGACCAGCGTCCGACAGAAATGAAGACCCTTTGGGGCATGTAACCTTTTCTCCCTCTACTTCTTTAGGTGCCAAGTCTACCCATTATTAATATGGATATTTGGTGGACACGGTTTGGATGAAACTCCTGCAGTCTGCTTAAAGTTCTCAAAACTCCAGCCATTAATTTTATTTAAACCACACATGGACAGCCATAGCCACAGTTTAATATTTTTCTGGCTGTGAAGAAGTCAAGCCTTTCTACTGAATTCTCAGTTCAGTGATTTGGAAAATACTGAAAAGGGTCTGTCTACCTGAGAGTAATGGCTACTTTTTGGGACGGGAGGGAGCAGCCAGGAACTGTTTGAACGCCATTTGTCATTTAGATTGTGGAGTCGCTCAAATGCAAAACATGCTCTGCTCTTCTTCATCTATTAATCTATTTGGTGGAAATATGTTGAGGTCTGATCCGAATGTGTATATATAAAAGTTGGAAAACGTTACTTACACCATTAAGGAAAGCAAGCTTTCCAGGATGCTACCGGCCTGCTTTTTGTTTACTCATTGATATACCTCTAGGGATTGACAGAATGTGGTGAGAACATTTGGTATAGTTCAGATTTATCTCCATGTTAAATATTGAACTGAGAATTGTGAAACTATGCAGACTGTATACGGACTCTGCTCCCAGTGTATATATAAAATACCTTCCACTATGATGCACACATGCATTTCCTTTTTGAGTTGACATGTTTAGTTTACATGATCCATGCTTCCTTTACTGTACTGGTAATTCCTCCATGAAAAATATCAGTCATAAGTTAAGCAGAGTTATCCAGCAAGTTTGGGAAATTGGACACTTTTGTATACACATTTTGGCAAACTTGTTTTGTGTAACCAAAGAGACACAATTTGTTAAAGGTTCTAAAATATTCTTTCACTTCTGAATGGATCAAAGATTGTCTCTGGACAGCCGCACTCTGAACAAATTGTAGCCTTTTATTAAAAGGACATCACTACAAGTCGCAGCAAATTAAACCCTGACTGCTGACTTGTTTCGCACTGAAACTAGTGCTTAGTCATAACTAAGCACTAGTTTCAGTGCGAAAAGCGTCAAAAGTCAGGTTATATTTTGTAGTGACTTGTAGTGCTGTCCTTTTTATAAAAGGCTACAATTTGTTCAGAGTGCGGCTGTCCAGAGACCATCTTTGTTCCTGCTTTGCTAAGTGCGTTGCCTGCACCTGAGTTGTCTGCAACGGAGGATATTCATCTGGGTTCCCACCTGGAGCGGCTATTCCCCTTTTCCACTTCTGAATGGATACCGGCTGGTTGTCACTCAGCTTCTGTCTCCCTCAAAGACTCTTGCCATCTTTTTAATGGACATTCCAAGCATCATAGATTTTCATTTTTTACAGTACAGTTAATGCATCTGGAGAAGTGAGACTTCTTGGTTTCATTTGTAGTGAATGTACTGAGCCTACGTTCACACCAGATGCAGTAGGACTGCGTTGTTATTTCAGGACAGCACAGTGCAAGGCAATCCACTGCCTCGCACCATAACGCAGGCAATCAATCTTTGAGATGTAATTTTTACCACTCATTTTAGCTAAAAAGGCAGGGATCATACCTCATGTTGTGTTGCCCACCGAACACAAACCCGTTCAAGTGAATGAGATCATGGTGCACTGGTACACCATTTAAACAGGAGGAGAATCACCTGTCAAAACCTGAAAAATTAAACGAGTATGGATCCCTTTATAGGAGGAGCATCAGTCCTTGCTGCTAATGTGAATGAGCCCAAAGACTTTGATTGAAAAGATTTTTATTTGGATTGGACAGTTATACTTCAAGAAGACCACATTCAATGGACCACACAGGAAGTATCCAGAAATCTCCAAGGATACTTGCACTATTCATAAAACTAAAACAAATTTTGGCTGAATTTGTGCTTTAACCACTTGCCGCCTGCCTTATGCAAAAAGACGTCGGCAAAGTGGTTTCAATATCCTGAGTGGACGTCATCGCGGCGATCGTTGTTGCAGGGTGTCAGTCTGGCACCCCCAACACCGATCTTGATCAGCCATGTCCAATCACGGCTGATCACGATGTAAACAGGAAAAGCCAGTAATCGGCTTTTCCTCACTCGCGTCTTTTAGTCATATTAGTCCGCCTATTCTGCCTACATAAACTTTGTGTAGCAGCCAAGGAATGCATGAAGGTGAATACAATAGGATTTCACTCGAGTGACCAATTTGGGGCTGCTGACATCACATCCAAGAAGACCAGAAAAAAACTTTTTATGAGTACATATATTATAATGGCTACCAGGGTCACCTTAATTATTATTATTTTTTTAATTTTTTTAAGTACTCACATTTGTGCTATTCTGCTACATTAAGAAACTGTGATATAATAACATGCTGGGTATTAACGGGAGTCTGGTCCCCTGATAAAAGAAAGTGTCAGACTGGCTGGGCCAATTGGACTGTCTGTCCTGTCATCGGTAGCACATTTCTCCAGGCAAAGCAGCAGAAATTGGCCGAAGCCGAGATGAATCAGGCCAGAGACTGTAGCTAGGCGTATTGATGAACTCTGAAAAACCTCTAGTTCTCTTTCTGGGTACATGAAGATTAGGTTGTTTATCCCATGGATTTCTTTTAGTAATTTATAACATTTTCGGTTTCTTAGCTTTTTAATTCATAAAGGATGTTGGATTGAGGTCCACATCTCATCTAGAGAACGTAGTCATTTCCTGAGGTCACAAAGGATTTTTGTAATGGTTGGTTCTTTTACATTGACCAATTACTTAAAATAATATAACCTTGCTTTGTATGGTCATTGCTATGTTTTAGTTAAAAGAAGGAAAAATATCCTATTCATTGGCTAGATGTTATGATGTGCAATAGTGTTTCATGGGGTTTCCTTTCCAGGCATGCTTGAAAATCAAATGTTAACTTGTGGATGGATCTTGTGTGCTGTTTTTTATAAAACGGTGATCATGATGACTATTAAAAATTTTATGAAAAAAAACAAACAAAAAAAATCAAATCAAATGGGCAGCCTCGTCTTTTTCTGCCGTTGCTTTTCTATGTTAATATTTACGTACATAACCAGTGCTACTGTACATTCCTGCTGTGCTCTGCCACAGTGCTATTAAAGCTGGTGTTTAATCTGATTTTATTGTTGCATTACGTCATTCCCCCCTTTTCCCCCATCAAACTGTAAATTATATTTTAAACGTAAAACGCTCTGTTTTAAATGTATGCCTTTTTTGGACTCTTTCATTGTCATCGCTGTTCTCTGTTCTTCTCTGTGCACTGCATACAGATCATGGCTGGTGGCAGGGGCCAGAAGGATGCTGTGTATAACTTCCTAAAAACATTACAGTACCCTGCCTCGGCATACTTCTTAAGTGCCCTCAGCCCTGATGCAAGCAAAAGGCTTGTTTTTGGAAGTTCTGCAAATATTAGAATGCATTGATGGGTGGATATCAGTTTAGAACCGTGAGGATTCCTGGGTAGGCATCATTCTCAACCATAGATAATGCCCATATGCGATGCTGAACCGCCATGATGCAAATGGAAGGGACAGTAAACGGTTGAGGAAAGTGCTATATCGGGTGGTCTTCAAACTAAGGCCCAGGGGCCAGATGTTGCCCTTTACTTGTCTTTATCCTGCCCTTGTAGTACGATTCATCTCACTGATATGAAACCCTATTCTACCCACTGACACCAACGATGGGGCAGAAGTCCTGCCACTAACAACAATGGGGTGCTGTCTTTCCCACTAACACCAACAACTAGGCACTATCTCCCTCCCCCAACACTGTATCCTGGCCTAGGCCAACAAGGACAAAAAAATGGACACTTGCCTGTCCAGTGCACCCGCGATGTCAGCAGCTGAGGCCGAGCAATCGCTCGTCTCTCGGCTGCCACGCCGTTATGGCTTCACTGCCCGGTTCCCTACTGCGCATGCGCGAGCCGTCACTGGTCCCCGCTGTCTCCTGGGATGAGTGTGTTTCCCAGAAGACAGCGGGGGGTGACACGAATGGGGCGTGACTCCTGCGGCAGTCTATTCCTGGAAGTCAGTGCAGATTCCTGTATTATAGCCAAATGTGACACCGGAGGGGGGAGGGTTCCGAAAAGCGGAGGTTCACTTTTTGTGTGGACCTCCGCTTTAAATGTATGAAGCTGATAGATATGAATGGCCACTGTATTATGTATATTGATGCTAACTGTGCCCTGTTAAATCTAGCTGTGATGATGTAGAATATAAAAAAATAATGTAAGTGAAGCAATAAATGTAGACGTCTGGTACCTCTGGAGAACTGATATCCAAGAGTTTATTTATAGTAAATGAACCATATCGGTCATTACATGTCAGGAGTTGACTTATATTATCAGGTCATCCTACACATGTTTATATATCTTGTATTGTTTAAAGTGATACTAAACCCAGGACCCTGCATTCACTCTATCTGGTCCCCCACAGTATGCAGAACATGGAAATGCTATTATTTTAGTAAATATAAACTGCTAAATACCTTTTCTCATCAGCAGTATATAGCAGTCTTGTGCCTTCTATCAGTGTCTGGTCGAGCATTGGTAAAGCTTGTAGGTGGAGCTTTTTTTCTGTCCAATGAGGCTGCATGACACCTGACCCTCTGTCTGGACAGTACTGATTGGCCCTGTGCTGATCACATGCACCCTTTCAACAAACAAAAAAACTGAGCATGTGCAAAGTGCCCCCAAGGCTTTGTACTATCAGGAGATGGTTTGAGGACTATGGAAGGGGGAAGATCATAGAAGACAGGATCAAACAGCCTTTTTTACACAATGCACAGCATAACTCCTTAGGTTCCAAAGTGAGATGACAAGCATGCTTTTTACTGCATATACAGACTGATTTTACTGTTGTGGGCTTAGTAACACGTAAAGGTCAGAATCAATTCATGGTGGGTCTTTAAAGCAGTGGGGACCCCCTTGGGGGTCGAATGAGGATTTGCCAGGGGTCACCGGTCCTTTGGCTGTTCCTGAAGCCTGAGCTGCTCTCCCAGCCTTTTCGCAGCTGCCCAGCAGGGCTGTTCTTGGAGCCGCCCATTCAGTTCACGGCATGGCTAGGGGGCAGGGTCTAGAGGTCAGCTGACTAGTGAGGAATGTGAAGTGGGAGGGGCTGGAGGAGACCCTATCTCCTGATTTCAGCATAGGTGTCACTGCTGCGAGACACCACAGTAAAGCCAGAGACACAGTGAGTAACACTACCTGTGATTATAGATGCCATTAAAAGTCCCCACTACAGTTCTCAGATTAGCAGATGACCTTGATCACGAGCACCGAAGTTGGCGGATCAGAACTCCCCCCACTCCCCAGCATTGCCACTCATCCTAACTCCCCGCCAGCACTGCCACTGATCCCATTCCCCCCACCAAGGAGTGAGAGAAGAAATACAAATAGAGAATAGATGGAAGGGAGACAAAAAGAGGGGGAGGAACAAAGAAAAAGGGAGAGAAAGAATAAGAGAACAAGACGGCTAGAGAGAGGAATGTGTAAATAAAACAAGAAATTGGCATAGAAAGAGATAAAAAGGAAAGAAAGGAGAACAAAGAGTGGTAAATCCTAAAATGTACCATAAGGGGTATTAATACTGTACGAGTGGAAGGGACTCAGGGAGTGCTTAATGTCATTGAGATAGGGGCGCCAATTACTTGTCTTGCCTTGGGTGCTGACAACCCACGCTATGAAAATAATTTTACGGTTAGGGGTCCCCACAACATGGGAAATTTTATCAAGGGGTCACGGCACTAAAAAGGTTGAGAACCTCTGCGTAAAAGGCTAGACTTATTAAACATTGACCTGAGGGCAGATAGGACTTCAATATTCTCATCAGTATATCTGGGAATAAAGAATCACTGATTACCACTTTCTGCAAACATAAATGGAATTTATAGAAACATTCACAGATTCCAGGCTTTACTGAATTTTAATTACAAGTATTTATTTAGCGCCTACATGTTATGCAACACTTTCAGGTCAGTCCCTGCCCTTGAGGAGCTTGCAATATTAGGCCCCTATTTCACCTGCAAACACATACGAAGTCCATTTTAGACCGGAACCAATTATCTAATTTTTGTTGCACTTATTTTTCTCAGAGTTTAGTAAATGTGGTGAAGCTCTCCTGATTTCCATCATCCAATCATGTGCAAGCAAAAATGCAACTTTTTTTATTTTCCTTGCACCTTGGGTATTTCTTACAAGGATATGATTTAATGCATTTACTAAGCTCTAGGGAATAGGAGTCTATTTGTCTTTAGTAAATCTACCCCGATGTTCTATAAAAATCGATTTCACGTAGATCTATCTCAAAAATTGTACATGAAAACAAATACAAACTTAAACCTCAAAACCGTACAATAAAAGGCAAAATCTTTTCATAATATAGCATTTAAATCTCCTTTCGAAAGTTGTGTTAAATATACATTGAAATGTATATTTAGTACTATGATGGAAAAAATTATTTTATGCTTTTAAGAATTTTGTATCTCAAGCTCTTGCAGCCTTGGGGAGGATCAAGTCTCTAAGTGGGCCATTCATTTCTTTGTTTGAAGGATAAATGAACATTTTTGTATAATGTCTTGACACAATGCTTAACTGCTTGATGTAATGCAGTACATGTTGAAAACCAAACCCCCCCCAGCCTTTCCTTCTGTCTTCCACAGATGTATAGGCTCTGGCTGAAAATGCTTTCTCTACACACACTGTGAGCTGATGCCATGAAGGCATTTTGATATTTGCATTACTCCTCCCATAGGTGTGAGCAACCTATTGCAGTAGGGTGCGCACCCCAAAGCTCAAACACACATGCCTGTTTCTGCAGCCTCAGCTGCACTGGACAGTGAATGAATGGGAAGTGCTCTGTGCTCAGCAGCTTCCTGTCCATTCACAAACCGAAGCATAGTAAACTATATTTAGGAGTTAAAACACTTTGCTATGCTTCAGCTATGAATGAACACAGTGAGTGAGTGTGTTCACTATGTTAATTTAGAAAAGGAGAGGGCCAGTAAATTACATATTGACTAGCCAATTCCCATGCTCTCCATTCTGAAACATCCTTGCAACAGCCAGGGGGAGAGGAGGGAAGCCATCAGCACTGCAGAGGAATGCAACACAGGGAAGCCTGGGTAGTGAGAGAAAATCGGCACACCTAGCACACACCTATGACTCCTCCCAATTGCTTAGGGCTGAGGGCTCTTATCAGGAGTACCCACCAGCTATGATCTTCCTGCATTGCATAGAAAGTCACAGAGACTCAGCAATGACATCTGTGGAGCTAAAATAAGGTATATAATGAAAACACTGTTTTATTTAAAAAAAATTATTTAGCATATTTATGAAGGCGGAAGGAACCAGGTGTGGCAATATGATGAGCAGAATAAAATGTTGCTTTAAAGGATGGGTAGTTTTAACTGCATGTACAAAGCAGGCAATGTACTGCACCCAAAAATGTGCAAAACTATACACTACATGTATGCTGAATTTTCCTTTAGCACAAATCATGTTTCCAGGTACCTGACCTGTTGGGGAACAGAGCAGTATTGATATCCCCCAGCACTTTGTATGCTGGCAATAGGGAATGAATGATGATGAGGAAGAGGAAAGTTGGGGGGGGTGGGGCAGAGACTGTTGGGCTGACTTACAGGAAATAATGTCAAGCCTTACACAGACCCTGCCTCCCTCCCCTTGTTCTTAGACTAGTTGCCATTCTTTGACACTATACAGAAAACCAGAAGATGTCATTAGTATGCTTTAAAAAAAGGTTTGCCAATATGTCCAACTTGAAGCAATAGCTGTACTGAGTATTTGCCTAAATCGTATAAAAAAGTGACCACATGCCTAAAATTAAATATCTGATGTTTCATTAATCATTTATCCAAGTGGGGGAGCTGTAAACATTCCAGACAACTGCCTTTTTTTTCTACGGTCATACAAATTGACATGAACATGATTTTTTTTTTTTTTTTTTACAGTAGGTTAAATTGCGAAGACACCTATAGACCTGAGATGTTTGTTCTCAAATCTATTATTATTTGTCATCGCGCTCAGGTGACCGTTGTCTATGGGCTACATAAAACTTTGATAACACCTCTGATTAAGCAATCTTTGGGGAGGAATAGATTGTCAGGATTTTCCCAGACTATGTAGAACACTCCTTACCATTGGTCTGATGTCCAGATTGTAAACGCAGTGCATTTAGCTTGGCCAATAAGTTATGTATTCTTATTCCATGATCGTTTTACAGATCTTTGATCTTTTGGAAGTTGTCTTCTGCAAAAGACAGATAGGGTCAAATATAGTAAACAAATATCCCCAGCCTTTATACATTACATAGAAAACAAAAAAGCGGAGCGCTAAACATATACATCAAATGAATAAGCGACTATAAAAATTAAATCTATAATCATGAAAAGTTAACACCAAAGTGCTCCAAAGTCCATAGTAAGTGGTAAACGGCAGTAAAATTAGCGAAGTTCAAAATCTAAAACGTTCCAAAACAGATGTGACATATTGTGGGTTTGTAGAGAGAAAAATTGATAGTAGATCCACCACCAAAGTATAAACTGGAGGCTTACCAGAGAGAGTGGACCTAAATAAGCATATACTTAATAGGTCATAAATGCTTAAAGAGGATAGCGATATCCCAACTCCAAAGCAGCTTGTAGACAGGAAGGTAGACCTCTGAGGGTTTCCACTATATATGCGTTGTAATTGATGAAGGATGATACCAAATGGCAACCAATGAAGATCATGGGAAGTATCCAGAAAATCCGGAGGCTCAGAGTGTGTAGGGTAAAAAAGAAGGAACGAAAAAGCACATAGTGTAATTCTGTTTTAAAATTTACTTGCCAGCAAAAGTATAAAGCATTACATTCACATTTTTGTAGATACAAACAGGCATGTAACTGTATAGCAGTAGGGTCAGCATGGAGTCCCGACGCGTTTTGATCTCTAGATCGTCATCTGGGGTGCTGGCCTACTGCTGTAAACTACCCTAATAAATAGATACGTCCCCCTACCTTAATTGTGGCTCCGTCTGTAAGATCCCCCTACCTTAATTGTGGCTCCGTCCGTAAGATCCGAAGTGATTCCGGGTTTGCAACAACATGGCGACGTCGGCGCGCACTTCAAACCTCGGATCAAAGAACAAGCCGGATCGCAACGCCGGACGTACGAACGTCCGATAGTAAAACGCGGGCATGTGCATAGAGACCATCACCAAGCCTCGTTCTCGCCGCGGGCCAGCATCACATAATCCCCCGCGAGAATCAACCGCGCAATGCCCATTACCAAGTGCCTATGGCCAGATTAAAGCCACAGAAATAGCGGACATAAAAAATTAAAAGCATTGACCTAAATCAAAAATGAAATCCAATATTAGATCACAAAACAGGGGGATCCAATTAGGTTGCAACTGCATAAATGCAATGAAAAAGGATTATGGATCCATATAAGAATGGTATCAACATATAATGACATTAGGCACGACTAGGAAGCCAGGCCAATATCAAAAATGATAATAATAAACAATGCCACTAACAACTAATTGTGAGGCAGTGGATATGATTAGAAATTAGAATCGTATCCACTGGCTCACAATTGGTTGTTAGTGGCATTGTGCAATGTGTAGAGCAGTGGTCCCCAAACTGTGGCCCGAGCGCCAGATGTGGCCCTTTGCTTGTCTTTATACGTCCCTTGGGGCACTATCCCTCCCACTGATACGAGACACTATTCTACCATCTGACTCTGACAGTGGAGCACCATTTCTCCCACTGACACCACTAATGGGGCATTATTCCTTCCTATGATACCAACGATGGGGCACTATTCCTCCCCCTAATACCAGATGTTTAGTCCCACTGATGCCAGGAAAATTTCCAGCCCGCTGGCCAAAGTCCGGCCCTCCAAGAGTCTGAAGGATAATAAACCGGCCCTTTGTTTAGAATGTTTGGAGACCCCTGGTGTAGAGGAAAAGGCTTGGAATGCCCTTGTTTGTCAGGATTTGCATTTGCTTGTAATCACAACGTACATCCTTTACTGATTTAAGCAGAAGGCTTTTTCTTAAACCTCTGAGCATAAAACTGTGTCTGCTTTACATCCCCCTTTGGGTTTACTGCCAACAGAATATAAGAGGTAGTCCTGGGTGCTGTAATAGAAAGTTCATTGTGTGTAAGGGCCTGCATTCTGCTTAGCCTTATTCTGCTTTGTTTAGATGTACTGCTGACTTCTACTGATAAAAAATGTACAGGCATTCAGCTGTTTATCATGCTAATGGATCTTAAAATCCACAATGCACAGTCTATACAAATACGCACTTATGCCAATGTGAACTTAGTTTCAGCTTTAAAATAAAGTCATTTTTGAGCCCATTTAAAGTAACAGATGAAAAGAACGCTGGGTACACACCACTCCAAAGCAGCCTGCAAAGAGATCCACAGCTGATATGGATACTCAGGGGCCCGCCCGGTCCGCAACCAAAACCGATCAAGGTGAAGAAGTGAATGTGGTGACACTTCATGAATAAAACCACCTTTTTATTAGGTAATTTAAATAAAATGCAAAAAATGGACAGCAAGAAAGACATACACACAGTCCACGATCAGCCAGTAAACACGTTTTATATGCAGTGCTTATTCATTAACCACTACAGATCCGCGCTATCGTCAAAAGACGTCTGCAGCGCGGACCTGAAGTGCCAGGAGGACGTCTTTGGACGTCCTATTGTTTACATTACCCGCGCCGCTGGTAAACACTGTGCCGTTGCATCGCTGGGAAGCCGATGCGTGTACCTGGCGGCCGCGATGTCCACCGGGTACACGCGATCGTCGGTAAGACAGCAAAGTTTACACACAGAGCTCCACGTGCTGTCAGAGGAGAGGAGACCGATCTGTGTCCCTTGTACATAGGGACACAGCTTCGGTCACCTCCACCAGTCACCCCCCTCCCCCCACACAGTTAGAACACACCCAGGGAATACATTTAACCCCTTCCTCACCCCCTAGTGTTAACCTCTTCCCTACCAGTCACATTTATACAGTAATTAGTGCATTTTTATAGCACTGATCGCTGTATAAATGTGAATGGTCCCAAAATTGTGTCAAAAGTATCCGATATGTCCGCCGCAATATCGCAGGCCTGACAAAAAAAATCGCAGATCGCCGCCATTACTAGTAAAAAATAAATCATAAATCTATCCCCTATTTTATAGGCGCTATAACTTTTGCGCAAACCAATCAAACGCTTATTGCGATTTTTTTTTTAACAAAAATATGTAGAAGAATACGTATCAGCCTAAACCGAGGAAAATTTTTAATTTTTTTTTTAAATGGGATATTATTATATTATTATAACAAAAAGTAAAAAAAATCAAAATTTTCTGTCTTTTTCTGTTTATAGCGCAAAAAATAAAAATCGCAGAGATGATCAAATACCACCAAAAGAAAGCTCTAGTTGTGGGGAAAAAATTATAAAAATATAATTTGGGTACAGTGTTGTATGACCGCGCAATTGTCATTCAAAATGCGTCAGCGCTGAAAGCTGAAAATTGGTCTGGACACGAAGGGGGTTTAAGTGCCCAGTAATGAAGTGGTTAATTTAACATTAGTAATGAGCACTGGATGTGAAACACGTTTACTGGCTGTCCATAGAGTGTGTGGCAGGTTTTTTTTTGATGTCCACTTTTTGCATTTTAATGGCATGATCTAATAAAGAAGCTGTTTTATCCTTGGAGTGCCGCCACCTTCACTTCTTTATTTTGGGTTTGGGTAACAGATGCTTGACTTTAGCAGAGAAAACACAATGCAGTTTTTCATCATCAGGATGTGACAGCATGCTGTGTGCTTCTTATCTAAAACTGTGTAACAATGGTTTGGCTTGGTCTTCTTGTTATGCTTTTTGGTACTTTGGAAAGCTAGAAAGACAATTTCCCATTTTGAAAACGTAATTGTACTTCATCCCTTTGATACGGTCCAGACAACAGATGGATTTGAAAATGTAAAAAAATAAATAATATTATGAAGCATTTGTCATTGATTATAGCACACACATTTATGGTTGATCTGCAGCCTCTGATGTCTGTATGTGCCATCACTAACAACTGACAATTTTATTTTTAACTCTGATTTTATTGAATTTAAATTACGTAACAACTGACAATTTTCAAGAAGCTGATAGATGCATCAAAAGCAAGAACTACAGTAGGATGAGCCATATGATCTCATCGGCTGCTACTTGGAACAGGTCATAAGAATGTGGTCTGTCTTATTCTATCCAAGAGGCCATCGTTCTCCTATAGTTTTAGGAATAACAAAATTATTAGGAATAAAGTACATTTTCGTTTACTGACCAATGTGCTTGCTATATGATCTGGGCTTCAACTCTGTAAGGACTGGTTTGGTCAAGCCAGTACTTTAAAATAAGTCATCTGCCACCCCTTGGAACCCAACTTACAGTATGCTTGAGGGACAGTATCTATTTCCCCCTACAAACCTATTGGAGTTATTTAAATCGTGTTTTTTTTTTTATATGTTGCTTTGAGATCTATTCAATTCACTAGGTTGTAAATGGCCCAATAAAACAAGGTATGCACCTGACTTTAAACACTGCTTGCCATTATAAGTTGTTTCTGATGGCATAGAGGGTAGCTCGTTGGCCAGTGTATGGGCCTGATCCTTTCCATTTTCGTGGAGCAGTAGAAAGGATCAAAGGGATGTACATATTGTACGTTTTATAGTGTGTCCAGGCTTGTTATTGAATTATTATTGTTGTATTATTATTACTGGACTGGTAATTATATAGGGCCGTCATATATTGTACGTTCACATCAGTCTGTGCCCTCAGTGCCTGCCTTCATACATACTATGCCCAATCTAGACGGGAGCCAATTAAAGAGGAAGTAAAGCCTATAAAAAAATCCTTTAAAAAAAAATACCTGCAAGACAAAGGCATAATGAGCTAGTATGCATAGCATATTAGCTCATTATGTAATACTCACCTCAGATCGAAGCCCCCGCAGCTGTCCTCGTACACCGCTCAGGAGGCCGACGTTTCTCCCGGGATTGACTTGCGGGTATTGTGCCTCTCATGCGGGCGGGAGCCGGCAGTCACAGAACGGCCTCCATTAGGAACATCACGCTCGCCATTGCTAAAGTGCGCCTGCGCCGTTATCTACGGCGCAAGCGTTGTAGACATCGTTGCCTGTGATTTTTGTAAATATCTCCTAAACCGTGGAGGTTTGGGAGATATTTCAAGCACCTACAAGTAAGCCTTAATCTAGGCTCACCTGTAGGCAAAAGTGAATAGAAGAAAGAAAGTCACCGCTCCAGGTGGGTCTACTATACGGCCACACACTGTTACAGGATTCCAAGGGTGCTGGCGGTGCACTAGGCAAGCATAAAAGATAGATGAAGGATGGATGGCCGCACTCCAAAAACCGTACAGGTTGTCTTTTATTAAATGAACAGCAAATACATCACCAGATCAAAACGGGAACAGGGGAACAGCCGACGTTTCGCACAAAATCAGTGCTTATTCATGGCATGAATAAGCACTGATTTTGTGCGAAACTTTGGCTGTTCCCCTGTTCCTGTTGTTTTGATCTGGTGATGTATCTGCTGTTCATTTAATAAGACAACCTGTACGGTTTTTGGAGTGCGGCCATCCATCCTTGATCTATCTTTTATGTAGGTAAAAGTGGTTGTACTCCAGTATGTCTTTGGAGTGTGGGAGGAAACCAGAGAATCTGGAAGAAACGCATGCAAACTCCGAGCATACAAGGACTGGTATATATCTCCTTGCTCATGAATATGAAGGGATGTATCTGCCAGTATGTGGACAGTGTTATTGTATGATACTATATTTTTCCTCTAATTGGTACCCCCTTCAGTTACTTTTATTTTTCCTGCATGTGAATAGGCAAGCAGCTTAATCTGAGCATAATCTGTAAACCATGCTGTTTCATGTAATGCCTTATTTCTTTACAAAGAGACTGAATGAGCAGACATAATAATGGATGGCCATTGTGATGTTTCTTTTATTTTCTTCTATCTTTTTAACAATATGTACATTACTATTGTTATCATTAGTTCTTCTGTAACATGATATAAACTTAAATATAGAAAATATAAGATAAAACCGCTGGCATCTGGTTGATGAGCAAAACAAATGCTTTTCTTTACATTACTTTTTTTTATTAGAAGATTGTTCGATCTCATGGGACTCTCCTGTATGAAATCAGTGGATAATGTTTACAGAGAGTTTGGGAAGTTGTACCTATTTATCTGCAGCCTTCTCCTCCTATAGCCTTCTAAAGCACGCATTTCTAAACTTCTAGAGGCACGCTGATGTCGCACGCTGCTCAGCATAGAGCAGTGGAGGGGAAGGATCTCTCCTACACATTCTCATAGTAAAAACATGCACAACTGAGGCTGTCAGTTACCTGATGTGTGCTGGAGTAGTAGGAGCAGGGCCATCTCCCAGGATTGTTCGGTGTCAGCATAGACTGTCAGAAGTGCAAATGGCAAAGGAATGACGGAGCAGGCAGAAATCACTAGGTGCTTTGGATCAAGGAAAGTACACACTATAAAGGATATGCTTTAATTATTTTTTTTTAGAATTTTGGTTCACACTGATGTGACATGTGCTGACTTTGAGAGCTCATGATGCATGACATGTAGAAATCAATGTTTCCCTATGAGAGCCGCCTTAACTGGTCCTACTCGTGTCGGTCCGACTTGGGAAAATGTTCCTGCACTACTTTGGTTCGACTTCTGTCCGATTTTAGCCCATAGATTTAAAAAGAAGTCGGATCCAAGTCGAATCCTCATCTTAATCGATTTGGAGCTGACATTTCGAGAAGTTTACCCAGGCATTCCCTAAAAAGTCGTGTCTGACGTGATTGTAGCCGTATTAGTGCAATTGTGATAGGGAAAATTGAGTACTGTCCGTGATACTTTTTTTATTTGCACTAACATACAATTTTTCAGGACAAGCTTTCGGGGTGTTACCCCTTCTGCTTTGACCTTGAAGAAGGGTTAACACCCCGAAAGCTTGTCCTGAAAAATTGTATGTTGGTGCAAATAAAAAAAGTATCACGGACAGTACTCAATTTTCCCAAGTCGTGTCAAAGTCATGCCAAAGTCACTTGGCAAAGTTGAACAACTTTCATGTCGGAGCAGTGTGAACCAACTCTTCTTTATATTTGTTGCAGGTATAATAAAGGCTGACTTTCTGTGACATCTGTTTGCTGCATGCTTGTTCCAAGGCCGTTACCCAGTAATACTAAAGCTAGACTCAGCTAGGAGTCCAACATTTAAAAGGTGTTCTTTAACTCATTGAGAACAAAGCAGAACGGGGAATACCTGAAATGAGCAGAAAACAAATTCCCTATAGGGAAAATGAATGTTTCAGCCAGAGACTGCTGGAGTGTGCCATTTCCCTTCACGTGTCTGTCTGACAGACAAGCCTCACATTGTTTTCCTTTTTTGAGAGCTCCTTTTCCACCTCCAGCCCCTCCTTGTTGTTTTGTAATGGTCCCATTAGCTGTTCCTGAGTTGATTTATGTCCATGTACAGTTATCTCACTCAGGGTTTCAAGTTAGCATAAAAATGAATCCAATGTTTTGTTGATCAGATAAAGGTACTGATTCCTGTAGGATAACGCTTTTTACGCTTTCACTACCTGTAATTGACCCTCCAGTGTTTTTCCTGCATGGTGTCTTATGGTTTGTAGCGCCTTGAAGTGCTGCAGCTTCGAATTGGTGTACCATGTAAGACATTGGACTTTTGTGTCATCTCCCTATGTTTGGTGCTGCAAACCACTGGTAGCCAACCTTTTGCACCCCACGGACCACTAAACGCCAGTGGCAGCTGTGGTGTTTTTTTTGGAGGGGTGGCAACAGTACACAGGCAAATCCCCCCCACCTGGCCACAACTTACCCCGGGCTTCCCTCTGGGCAACAGACTTCCCTAATGTCTCCTATCCTCGCATCTCTTCCCTCCTCCTCCTGGCGGCCAGCGTAGCTTCGCCTCAAGCTTCCCTCCGGGTGACAAGCGGGCGGCTGGCTAGCTTCCCCTGCGTCTCTGCCTCCTCCTTCTTCTCCTCCTCCTGGCAGCCAGTGTAACTTCTCCTTTCGGCCAATCAGGAAACGGTCTCAGACCCGCTTCCTAATTGGACAGGAGGAGAATTTGTGTAACCATAGCAAATATTTGTTTGCTAGTGTCACACAACTGGGTGGGCTTCCGGCGCACCCCGAACCGTTTCTGCACCCCAAGCCCACCCCTTTTAAAGCCTTATAGAGCCTCTGGCTCTAATCATGTGCTTCCAAACTCCCCCCCCCCCCCACATTTTAATCCATGCATCCAGCGCCCGGCATGTAGATTAGGGGCTGGACACATGGATAGGGGGTGGAGTCCCTGCGCTCCCTATGGATGGGCCGCCACTACTAAACTTACAATATTGAATCCCGTGGACCACTAACATGAATTTTACATGCCATTATACACACAATGCTCTGGTTCTTTGCCTTCCTCCCCCTGGATCACACTGCTGCTTTATACACACAATGCTCTATGCTCCCCCCCCCTGCACTCTGCATCACACTGCTGCCTTACACAGACTCATCATTGGATCTAACCTCCTTATCCAGGCATGTACTTGAGCTCCGTGCTCCCTCCCACAGTCTGGGATCAGCACTACCATTGGAAATCCCCTCCTTCACCTCCCGCTCCCTGCACTACTCCCGTCGCCTATTTGAGTTCACAGGAGCCAGAACTACAGAGAAGCCATTGGGTATCCATGTGCGCTGACAGTATCGACTGATAGCACACATTGAGAATAACACTGGAAACAACATTGGGCGGTATACATCTGCCACAATGTTGATTTGCGACAGAACCCCTAGGGACCACCAAAATTTTCTCGTGGCTCATCATTGGTCCACAGAACACTAGTTGGCAAACTCTGCTCTAGACAAACTTGGAACATTTCTTGTTGTCCCTAGAATACACTATTTTACCAAAAGTATTGTGACATGTGCCTTTACACGCACATGAACTTTTAATGGCATCTCAGTCTTGGTCCGTAGAGTTCAATTTTGTGTTGCCCACCCAACTCTTCTGGGGAGGCTGTCCACAAGGTTTAGGAGTGTGTCTATGGGAATGTTTGACCAATGTTCAATGTTCCAGAAGTGCATTTGTGAGGTCAGGCACTGATGTTGGACAAGAAGGCCTGGCTTGCAGTCTCCGCTCTAATTTATCCCAAAGGTATTCTATCTGGTTGAAGTCAGGACTCTTCGCAGGCCAGTCCATTTTCCCCACCCCAAACTCGCTCATCCCATGTCTTTATGGACCTTGTTTTGTGCACTGGTCTAAATTATTTGGTGGTGTGGGTTTGTTTTTCAGGGGTTGGCCACTTGGCCTCTTGGTTCCAGTGAAGGGAACTCTTACAGCGTTGGCATATCAAGACATTTTGGACAATTGTATGCTCCCAGCTTTGTGGGAACAGTTTGGGAATGGCCCCTTCTTGTTTCAACATGACTGCACATCAGTAAACAAAGCAAGGTCCATAAAAACATGGATGAGCGAGTTTTGGGTGGAGGAACTTGACTGTCTTGCACAGAGTCATGACCTTAACCAGATAGAGCACCTTTAGGATGAATTTGAGTGGACTGCGACCCAGGCCTTGTCCACATCAGTGTATGACCTCACAAATGGAGAGAACGGTCAGACATTCCTATAGACACCCTTCTAAACCTTGTGGACAGCCTTCCCAGAAGAGTTGAAGCCGTTATAGCTGCAAAGGGTGGGCCAACTCAATATTGAACCTTATGGATTAAGAATGAGATGCTTTTAAAGTTCAGGTGCTTGTAAAGGCAGGAATCCCAATACGGGTCAAAGGGACGGCAGCAAAGGCACATGAGAATAAAATTTGATTTGTGAGTAACAAACGGTATAGTATAGGCAATTCAAACATAGAAGCATCACTTTTTCCTTATACCTACCTACACAATTTAAACAGCATAAACATCTCACTGATTGTGATGATCTCTTTTCCACCCTAGCATACAATGAGCATTGTTCTCGTTATTGGCTTTATAAGTTTAGAATGGTTATCAACAAGATTACAACACAGTAATGGGTGAATGCAAAGCTGCCAACGAGAACAAAATTATCAGAATACACTTGTACCTTTTTATCACATAATATTGTTTGAAAACACAATGGGATGAGCTGGAAATCCCTTTAATCCCTAAATTCCTTGTGTTTCCAATTCTTAGCTGGATATTGCGGTTGCTTAGAAGAGGGATGTAATAGAGGTTCCCAGTATGTAGTTGTGAAGGATATCCTGAGCAGTGTCCCCATTTTTGAGTTCTTAAAATGATTTAATTGACTAATTTAAAATGTCTTTAAAAATAGTTATAAAATACTAGTCGGGGCTCCACAAGGACGTATAGAAGCCCTTAGTGGCAGGAAATTATTCTCACCACTTAACACTCTCCCAACAAGAGAACATGGTTTGTAATCTCTGCAACAACACTTTATAAATGAGAAGTGACATTGTCTGGGTTGTTTAGCTGCTAGGTTGTTTTAGGACACCGTTGCTTCTCAATCTTTATCAGGCCTTATTGGTTTGAGAATCCCTTAAGTTTATCAAACAAGTAATCCTTTCAACCTAAAGGTTGTTTGAAAAATTTGAGAGATTTGCAGCCAGTAAGATCCACAAATATGAATCATTGGAAGCAGTTGAGTAAACCCTGTGATGTATGCTTAATGGTCTTTTAAGAGTTATTGGTATTTAATGTGGCATTAACACTTTGTAAAACTGATTGTATGTAGTTGCACAGTGGGAAGCCGAGGAGCTAGCACATCTTGCAGTATTGAAACTTACTAACCAGTGCTTCAGGATAGTGACAGCTGATCAGCTTCAGGTAAAGCTTAGTGATTCTGCCTTCTCACTCTGAAAGTCACATCTAAAACATTGTAGATGCATCAATAATCTTATGACTCTTTTCATCTTGGATGGTGTATGGGAGGATTAAAACTGCTGCCATTTTTTTTTTTAAAGAGATGTTAAGGAGGAGAAGGCTACAAGCCCTTGGCAGCGATTGGATTTGGGGCCGAAAGGACAGGTTGGAGTACAGGGATACACCTGGTACCCTAGTGTGAGGCCCCGTACACACGACCGAGTTTCTCGGCAGAATTCAGCCAGAAACTTGATCGGAGCCGTATTCTGACGAGAAACCCGGCCGTGTGTACACTTTCGGCCGAGGAAACCGACGAGGATCTCGTCGGGCCAAATAGAGAACATGTTCTCTATTTCCTCGTTAGTCAACGGGGAAACTTGGCTCGCCGAGATCCTCGGTGGCTTCACAAGGAACTCGACAAGCAAAACGATGTTTTTTGCTCGTCGAGTTTCTCGGACGTGTGTACGGGGCCTGAGGGTACAGAGTCAGACTGATAGTTGCATTATTGATCTTGATGGGAATTGTTATGGAGGAGGGCACAAGTGGGGGATGGGGGGGGGGGAATGTGTATTAACTAATCTCTACTTTACAGATATTCAAATGCTTCTAACACTATAGATCAATAATAGTGGAGCCAATAGACACCAGTGAGCCACCTTCTTTCATTAGTCTGACTGCACTTACATGGTAAAACGTAAGTCATGGCTACATTACTCCTTGCTCTGCAAGACTCAATTTAAATTATTTTGTTAATTTTTTAGCTAATTTTGATACTTTTTTTTATATACTTGTGTGCTAAAGCCATGGCCTTTGTTCATCCTACCCCTTGTCTAATTGTCCACTTACCGATATCTGTATCCCTTGTTACCCAACTGTAAAGCCACAATGTAGCCTCTGCGGGATTTATAGATATAGGTCAAACAACCAGCTGCACTTTCCTTATACAGTAATAGATACAGCAGGAGAATTCCCAAATAAGAAACAGCAATGAACATTTTAATGTTTCTTTTCAGCATCCTATAGGAATAACAGTGGCATGGCAGTACAATCCATTTTGTTTGGGTCTTTCATGTTTCCAAATGGGGCAGACTGTGGTGGGGTACAAAACTGTAAAATAGCTGTGTAGTGTAAGAGCTTTCTAGTGAAAACTGATTGTTTGTTATTTAATGCACTTACATGATACTGGGAAGGGTTTATGTGTAATTAAATTTAAAGATTTAGGGGATTATTCAGTGATGCAATGCAAAGAGCAAAGTTGATGATCAAAGTGAAGAAAAGCAAATCTGTCTCCAGCAAGCTGATTGGTAGTTGTGAGGTCATGTTCTTTATTACTGGTCTTTGCACAGTTTTACATAAATACTTTTCAATTGTGTGTGGTGGTTGTTGAGCTGAATTGGACAGCTTATGCCTTATGCCATTGTTTCGTATGCCTTTTGGCTGCTAGGTGGATATGAAGTGAAGTCATGAGCAACGATCTTATCGCAAGAGGGCCTCCTATAGCTATATAATCTGCTAAATGCTTACACCTAACAGCATTCACTCGAAACTGAGATACCTGTTTTTCTGTTTTGTTTGTCCTGATCATTTAACCAATTTTGTCTGGAGGTCAAGGGAAAAAAATGTGAAAGCCAGAAACTAGTTGGTCTTGTTCAGGAATCCACAGGATAAAATACGCCTTTCGCCTCATGGTGCAGTTAATTGAATATAGCTGTACGTCTTTAGGGATTTTACTGTTCCCGAATGATTTGTGAAGCTGGCAATGGTTCCAGCCTTGTTCTACTGTCTATGGATAAAATGTACATTTTGAAGAGCCAGAGTAGCTCTATTTCTCTTGATTGGTTTAAAATGATATCAGTCATTTATGTATTGCATTTTAATTTTGATTTCCTGCTTATACCTAACTAGCCTTAAAACTGTCCCCTCCCCCCCTCCTAACACCTATGCTAACTAAGTTGTGTAAGGAATGTGTGTACTTACCTAGGCCACTCCGGTCATAAGATCGCCCCTGTGTCATCCAGCAGTGGCTGCAGGCGAGAGGAGAGACCACTCTGACAAAGCTCAGTAAAGCCTGGAGCAGTGGCCTCACTTGTAGACTTCAATGGCCATTTGCCAAAGATCCCTCCTTTCCTCTGCAGCAGCTACTGGCGGACACTGGGAATAAGATCATGTGGCCGGACGGCTTGAAAATAGGTAAATGAAAAACAAAAAAAATATATACATATATAATTTTATAATCATTTCTTTGTGCTGAAAATGCCCCACCTCGGCTTATACTCAAGTCACCTTTTTGCGCCTAATCTACCAGACTTCGGGGACCCAGTACCGGCCGGCCGTAGGTCCCCTGGACCCCAGACACACATATAGCCCCACTCTTCATCTACAAGTGTGCAAAGTTTGTTGTCCGGGGGACCTATGGCCAGGGAGCACCGATTTTTCAAAGCCGGGCACCCCTTCCATAGACTCCCATGTTAAATGGTAATTTCTCTGGTAAATTGGGGACCCTGTCAGCTGTAGGTCCCCTGGATCCGAAAATTGGCACACATGTAGCCCCAGTTCTCCTCTACAAGTATGCAAAGTTTGCTGGCTGGGGAGCACCGATTTTTCAAAGCCGGGCACCCCTTCTATATACACCCATGTTAAACGTAAGTCTAGTCATGGGCACAGTGAGGCATGGGCACAGTAAAGCATGCACATGGACACAGTGAGGCATGCACATGGACACAGTGAGGCATGCAGATGGACATCAATACATTTTCCCATTTTTTTTTGTGGTAAAATTAGGTGCCTCGGCTTATATTCGGGTCGGCTTATACTCGAGTATGTACGTTATATATTTGTATGTTTTCTACACAGGTTAGTTGTCATGGGTGTTAGGAGGAAGGGGATAGTTTTAAGGCTAGTTCAGTGTAATGTGCAACTCCATTCCTGGGATTTTGACAATCCTTGCTATTCTGCGCACTGTGATATGTTACTAATTTTTTATAAATTCGATTTTCTATGGCTTGAAATACGATGCAGCCATGCAGAGGACAAGAGAATAATGAGATACTGTAGCAGTGGGATTGGTAAAAATGTGATAAGGTTCTGGGATGAGTGGTATTTCAGTGGTGAGATTTATCATGTACAAAAAGAGCAAAGCATTGAAGATAAGCGTTAAGTGCTGTTAAAAGCAGTCACATGGCAGTTCAAACTCCATTATGATTTGACACAGCCTCTAAAGTTCTATTTTAGTATTCATCATGTTATTCACGTCCAATGTATTGGTGCATATGTGTGAACCCAGCCCTGGTGTTCATCATGTTATTCATGTTAAATGTATTGGTGTAAAAACTCCAAACTATTTTGTGGTTTGTGTGTATGTTTTAGTTGTGGGGAGTGTCTTTCATTCTTGGCATTAAAAGTGCATTTTTTTAATGTTCCCATGGAAGGTCGCTTGGCAGAAATTTCTTAAAAAACACATTAGTTGGTTTAAACATTAAAGCATGTACCAGGATTTCAGTGGAGCACACAAGGCTGGTTTTAGAGAACGTGGGGCCCCACCAGACATTATGATGGATTTGTGTCCTTAAAGTGGACCTACACTAATGCCGCATACACACCATCACTTTATGTGATGAAAAAAAACGACATTTTATGTGAAGTAAAAAACGACGTTTTTAAAACTTCAATTTTCAAAGACGAAGTTGCCTACACACCATCGTTTTTCTCACAATGTTCTAGCAAAGTAAGGTTACGTTCACCACGTTTTTCCATTGAAGCTCGCTTCATAAGTAGCTTCTGGGCATGCGCGGATGAAAAAACGTCGTTTTAAACAACGTTTTTGCTACACACGGTCAATTTCTGTGAAGTAAAAGTTGACGTTTTGAAAAACGACACATAAAATTGAAGCATGCTTCAATTTTTTTGGGTCGTTTTTTAGAAGACATAAAACAACGTTTTCCCCCACACACGGTCAATTAAAGTGACGTTTTTAAAAACGTCATTTTTTTTCATCACATAAAGTGATGGTGTGTACGCGGCATTAGGCAAGCTTATCCTTCTAACAGTGTGAGACAAGTCCGTTGTAAATGATATTATAGCATCCACAGCAGACATTCTGCAGCAGTTATTTTGTCCAGGTCAACTTCTTCATCCGTTGTGTGGGAGAGTGATTTGTTTTTCTAGATCCCACCACCTGATGACACCATCAATGTAATCCAGTAGTCAGATGTAGGAGTGGCCTGGACATGACCGAGTACAGAAGAATGTGGCCCCATAGGCAAGAATCCCAATCCCTTCAGCTGACTTTGCAATAGACACAGAAAAGCCACCCTATTTGCAATGTCTATACTGGAATGGACAAGTCAGACCTCAAAATGTCTACAAGTGCACCCTTCTTTGTGAAGTGACAGGCAGGTTCACAGCTTTGGCCAATTTTACTGTAGGAGCAAGAAGGTTGAACCTGGGCCACCTGGACAGCCACTGGGGCCTAGACTTTGTGCCTTGGTTGTCTTGTGGAGGATCTGTCATTAGGGTATACCTAAGAATCTTTACATTTCTGAAAGTAGTCAAAAGGACTGAATGGGGGTTTAGGAATAAAATGAATATTTTGCTAAAAAATTACTTGGAATCCCCAAATATTTCATATATTTTCTAAAAGCTGAAGCCCTGGAGAATAAAATAGATGCTGTTGAAAAATTTTATGTCACAGATACTTATCAAACATTTCAGGAAAAAATACAGTAAAAAAAAGTTTAGTGCACACAAGCAGTTAAGATTTTTGTAAGAAAATTCTTTCAGAAATAGACCAATGTATGGCCTGCTTTAGGGCTTGTTTAACAAATATATGTAAATCTGATGCATTTTGAACCGCATCCAATTCGCATAACGTGTGAATCAAGCCAGATTTGAGCCAGTACACACATATGCAGGCTGGTTGCAATGCAAACTAAAAAAGGGTCCTGTGTTTTTTTGGTTTTATTTTTACTCCGGTTCATATCACCCCTAATCGCATTTGAGCCACTGATTAGAAATCGCACTGGACTTTGCACATAAACCGACCACGCATATATGTGAACACGGAGAATGAACCGTCTGTTGAAGTCTTGAGTCCCATCAGCATTTATCTCATACTAAAATTTCAATTTTGGATGGACTAACAACTTCTGAGACTAACAAATGTTACTTTGGATACTAAAGAGTTCTAGAGGCAACTTTCATAATGATGACTAAGGAAGTCAAGAATGTTGAACTTGAACTTTGCCATTTCTGGTCTGTGTGTTTTTTAAAGTTCAGTTTATTTTATTTAATGTCATTAGCACTAATGGCTCCTGTTATTTTTCCACACAGAGAAAATCTAGCAACCTTTCAGAAGATGTTGAATGGTATAACACTAATCTCAACACAACTGATGATTATGTGACTAGAGAGCGCAACTGCTTGGCATCATTGGTTTAATTGGCTGTATTTGATGCCCTGCTAACCTAGAATGTTAAGTGAAATGGTAGCAAAAAAAAAAGAAGCATTTAAGATTCCAAAGAACGCATTTTAACTGCAAGCATTGGAGCTTTTAATGGTGCCTTTAGATGGCTTATAACATAGTCCCCTACACGACTGGGCTACATTTGTATTCCAATAGAGCAAATATCAAAGTATAACTAAAGTCAAAACCATCACAAATAACTGCATATGCTGTTTTCTCCATATACTCTCCTTCTTTTGATGCCTTTTTTTTGTCCTGTTTTACCATCACGTTATGTCAGCTTGCACTTTTTGAAGTGTTCCTAAACCCACAACAGTAAAAACAGTCTGTATATGCAGGAAAGCATGCTTGTTATACTCACTGTGGAGCCTAAGGGGTTAATCCTCTGCATTGTGCGAAAAGGCTGTTTGACCCTGTCTTCTCTGATTCTCCCTTTCCACTGTCACCAATCCACCTCCCGATAAAACAGAGCCTTTGGAGTCAGGCTGCACACGCTTAGTTTAGTGTGATTTGCTAGAGAGGTTTTTCATTTCTTGGAAGAGTGCATGTGATCATCACTGTCCAGAGGGTCAGGGCTCTTGTATTCTCATAGGACAGTCAGAAAACTCCTCCTACAAGCTTTAACCAGTGCTTGGCCAGACAATGATAGCAGTCACAAGACTGCTACATACTGCTGATGAGAAAAGGTATTTAGTAGGGCTGTTACTGATCAAAATTTTTCTGTTCGATTAATCGTTTTTTTTTTTTTAAATCGATTAATCGACTAATTTCGATTAATTATAACGCACATACAGATCCAACCACTTTTAGCTGATCTCCTTGCAGGCTGATTCCCAGTACAGCTACCAACCACTGGAAAAATGGATAGCAGGATACAAAAAACACACAAAGGCAGCGCTCGATGGGAATAGCATTAAAACTTTTATAGTCTTCAAGTAGGTAACAAAATAAATATTGCACTGGATATAAAATGGATGTAGCTACATAAACTGTAAAAATGGTGCGAGTAATACCAAATGGTACCAAAAGCAGTCATAAAAATATGTAGCCAAGTATGATACTGGTATAAAAATGTGTACAACGATACCACTGCTGAATCCAGATGAGGAGAGGTTAACATCAGTCCGTCGGCATGTAGATGTCCCATGAAGGCAACTATTACAACTCCCAGTGGATGGTTGTAGAATCCCAGGTTGATAGGGGGAAGTGTAACAGCCCTTGTGTGTGGCAGATAGTAAGGTCCCGCCGGCATGCAGATATGAAGGCACAGCAAAGGAGCCCTTCAGATGGACACGGCAAGCCCCGCCGGTGTCCGTGACGTTACTGGATCTCCGATGGAACTCCCTGAAGGCCCAGAAGCCGGCAGAGAGGTGAGTACCAATCAAAAGAATTTTAATCGATCAAAAAGATTTTGATCGATCAAAAAAATTAAAGATTAATCGATTAATTAAAAGTTAATTTGCACAGCCCTAGTATTTAGCAGTGTATATTTACTAAAAGAATTGCATTTCCATGTTCTGTGCACTAGGGGAGACCAGATATAGTAAATGCAGGTTCCTGGGTTTAGTAACACTTTAATGCCGCGTACACACCATCACTTTATGTGATGAAAAAAAATGACGTTTTTAAAAACGTCACTTTAATTGACTGTGTGTGGGGGAAAACGTCGTTTTATGTCTTGTAAAAAACGACCAAAAAATATTGAAGCATGCTTCAATTTTATGTGTCGTTTTTCAAAAGTGCACTTTTTACTTCACAGAAATTGACCGTGTGTAGCAAAAAACGTCGTTTTCTAAGATGTTTTTTCATCCACGCATGCCCAGAAGCTACTTATGAAGCAAGCTTCAATGGTAAAACGTGGTGGAACGTAACCTCACTTTGCAAGATCATTGTGAGAAAACGATGGTGTGTAGGCAACTTCGTCTTTGAAAATTGAAGTTTCAAAAACGTCATTTTTTACTTCACAGAAAGTGTCGTTTTTTTTCATCACATAAAGTGATGGTGTGTACGCGGCATTAGGCTCCATGCACACTAGGCACTCAAAAACTGCTGAAAAAAAAAACGTATTTTTTTTGCCAGAGATTTTGCACTGTTTAGGAGCGTTTCCAAAAATGTTTAGGAGCGGTAGTGTTTTTGTTTAGGATCGGGCTGCAGCCAGCGTCCTTAACCATTGAATAGCCACACCAAAATTTGCAGCCTGGCAGGCCTAGAAAAGGGGGCAAGGGGAACGAGCGAGCATTCCATACTAGGTCATATGCCTTCATCATGGGCAGCTGCTTTGGTGTAGGGGAACCCCTCCCCGAAGCCCTTTGTCCCCATGTTGATGAGGACAAAGGCCTCTTCCAAACATCTCTGCCCTGCTGGTTGTGGGGATGTGAGGGGTTGCCTTATTGGTATCCAACAAGGGGGTCCAAAGATCTCGCCCCCCCCCCCTACATGTAAATGAGTATGGGGTACATTGTACCTCTACTCATTCACCAAAAAAAGTGTCAAAAGTAAATAAAACCACATCATTTTTGACCAGTCCTTTTATTTAAAAAAAAAAACAATGTCCACCTGTGTAGATCCATCATCTGTCACGGCTGCCAACCCAAAAAGGTCTGCGCTCGACAAAGTCTCCCACCGTTTGAGAGCTCAGCTTACTCTCGGCACTAAATAAATTAAGGGTGGGGCCATTCGGTGACGTGTGTGTGTTTTTATTTACTTTTTGACACTTTTCTGATGAATGAGTAGGGGTACAATGTACCCCATACTTTAGGGGATGGCCAGGCTCTTGGGGCCCCCGGGTTAAAGGGGGCTTCCAGATTCCAATAAGTCACCCCACAACCACTGGGCCAGGGTTGTGAGGAAGAAGCCCTTGTCCACATCAACATTGGGACAAGGTGTCTGGGGGGGTGGTCTGGTATGGCCTTAGACCTAGGGGGTCTAAAGGGTCTTTTTTTTTTTCTTGGTGAGGGGTACCCCTTAAAATTCATACCAAACCCAAAAGGGCCTGGTATGGATCACCATGCTTTTTTTTTTTTTTTCCTCTCAATTTTTATTGCCAGCAATTGTGTTTACATTCAGCTGTCATAGGCCAGTATGTTCCTAAAGTTATCCACAGGCATATACTGTGTGTGTGTGTGTGTGTGTGTGTGTGTGTGTGTGTGTGTGTTTTGTGTATGCTTACAGTAGGTCTTTTAAGAATATAGTTGAAGCTCACTTCTATAATAACCGATCTCCTCTTCCATTAGAAAAGCATAAAAAATGCATGGTATTCTTCTGGAACAGCTTGATAGAGCATGTCACGAGCTGTTGCTTAAAACTTCTTTAACTTCCAGCCATTAATACAAGCTCCTGAAGCATCAGAACATTTTGAGGAGCGGGTCAAAGCCAAGGTTTCGACTGTTACAATCGCATGCTTACTTTTTTTTTTTTTGCTTTTTTTTTTTTTTATTATTATTATTATTATTATTGTTATATACTTATGTGCTAGCAAATACAGAGCATTATAGCACTGACAGTGCTGGGTGACCTGTCTGCCACGTCATTACACTATATTTAGAAAATATTTCAAGTGATGGAATTTTTCATTCTGACCTTTTTGTAATCATTTTTTCAGTGTGGATAAGTTCTACCTTCTTAGGTTTCCTTTAATTCCTGACATCAAAAAGATGATGTGTGGCTGTCTTCCTCCTTGTCACCCTGCTCATATAGCTTTAAAGGAGCAGCTGCATGTCCTCCGTCTTATGTCACTTAAGGTCATGACCCAATCAAGCATTCTTTAATTCACACTCGTAGTTACTATAAGAAGCCAAAAGATTTTATTTGGATCCTTTAAGTGTATTTTTTTTTTATATTTTTTGTGTAGCCTTCCCTAGTTTATGTAAAATATACCATTGCTAGGTTTAGATGTCTTGTAAATTTAGACTTGGGCTGTTCCTTTTTATCCTTTTTAATGTTTGCAGCAGATGGACAAAAGATCAGAGCCACCGAGGAAGTTGGATTATGTTTGACAGCTAAAGGATGTGCATGTAAGCGCAAAAACAATGGTGGGGCCACTCCCAGGGTTGCTGCAGAAAGGTTGCAGATGACATATGTAGTTTCAATTCCAAGTTTAGATCAGCGTACAGCTAGAAACTAGAACTAGCTGTGTTTTGGTATGTTAAAACAAAACATGTTCAATAGTATGTTTATCTGTTAAACAGGTTATTCCCCCCCCCCCCCCAAAAAAAAAATTTAATAATGTATTTCCAGCTCTCCCTGTGGACTACAGAACTCACTCCCCATGTTGTAGCGATCAAAATCTTGGGGGGGGGGGGCGAGGTGGTATCTGTAGTCCTAAAAACATTTCCTGTCCTAGGGTGACATGACTGCTCCTCCTTGGATAGAGTATAAGTGAATGTTTTCACCCTAGGACAAGAGGTGTTTTACTGGCAAGATCATTAGGGCAAACTAATGGGGGAAAAAATAAAACTAGCGTAGACACCACACACCTTGAAGTGATATTAAAGTCTTTTTTTTTTTTCGTTTAAAAAAAACCAAACATGTCTGTATAATGATTTTGCACAGAGCAGCCCAGAACCTCCCATTCTCGGGTCTCTCGCCGGCGCTTCTGGCCCCTCCCTCCTGCCCCCACAGCAAGCAGTTTGCTATGGGGGCACCCGAGCCGAGGTGCTGCTCTGTGTATCCAATCGGACACGGAGCCACGGCTCGGCCCTGCTCACTGACTTTGACAGCAGCAGGAGCCAATGGCACCCACTGCTGTGTCTCAACCAATCAGGAGAGAAAGTCCCCGAAAATCGTGGCTATTGTGCAAAATTTCTGGATTGAGATGGGGCTCTGGGGGAAAGGGTGCTGCTGTATTTTTTACCTTTTTAATGCATAGACCCCCCCAATACGTATATACATTGCGGTCTGCAAGTGGTTTACTGGGATTATGGCTGAAGATATCAGTCATAACATAGTTAGTCAGGTTGAAAAAAGATACAAGTACCCCGGTACAGTTTTTTTCAGCGGGCGGCCAGCTTTCTCATTAAACCGGCATGAGCCGCTGGGCCACTCCCGATGGTGTTTCTCAGGCTTACCGTTTCCGACGGTTCACTCGAGAAACGATCCGATGGTGTGGGCGGCTGCTTCAATAGGCGATCAAAGAGTTAACACCCTTTGATCGAACTTTATGGCCTTGGAGGACCGGAGTGACCTCATGACTTGACTCCCGGTCCAGGCTGGAAGAAAAAAAAGTGAAAGATCAAAAAAAATGTAAGGTGATTTGGGGTCTTTTTGTCCCCAGATCTCTTTATAAAAAGGACCTGTCATCCTTATTTCTATTACAAGGGATTTTTACATCCCTTGTAATAGGAATAAAAGTGATCAATAAAAAAATTTAAGGGGCAGTGTAAAAATGTAAATGAACACATATGTAAGTTGCATGCACATATGTAAACCAGTATTCAAACCACACATGTGAGGCATTGCCGCCAATGTTAGAGCGAGAGCAATAATGCAAGCACTAGACCACCTCTGTAGCACTAAACTAGTAATCTGTCAGGCCTCGTACACACGACCGAACATGTCTGCTGAAACTGGTCCGCGGACCAGTTTCCGCGGACATGTTCGGTCGTGTGTAGAGCCGACCGGACCGGATTCCCGGCCTAGTGGACAGGTTTCCAGTGGACAGGTTTCCAGTGGACAACTGTTTCTTGGCATGCTAAGAAACATGTCCGCTGGAACCATGTCCGTCGGACATGTCCGATGGCCTGAGAACCCGCGCATGACGTCGAAGTGATTCGACGCATGCGTGGAAGCATTGAACTTCCGCGTCAGAGAACGTCGGTGTCGTATACGTCACCGCGTTCTCTGTCCGCGGGGATTTTGGTTTGATGGTGTGTACAACCATCAGACCAAAATCTCCGAGCGGACATGTCTGATGAAAACGGTCCGCGGACCGTTTTCAACGGACATGTCCCCTCGTCTGTACGAGGCCTAAAGGCATTTAAAGAATCTCCTATGGAGATCTTTAGGAACAGTCGTTTTTTGCCATTCCACAATTTGCGCAATTTTAAAACATACGCTTAGTAACTGGATACCTAACATGTCATGCTTTAAAATTGTGCTCGTGGAATGGTGACAAACGACTTTTCCTAAAAATTTCCATAGAAATGGCTTTAAAACTGTTTACAGGTTACCTGTTGATAGAGACAGAGGAGAACCTGAACTAGAACTATTATTTCTCTCGCTCTAACGATCGCGGTGATACCTCACATGTGTGGTTTGAACACCGTTTACATATGCAAGCGTGATTTAAGGATTGGGCGCATTTAAAAAAAAATAAAAAACATATTTATTTTACATTTTATTTTTACACTGTCCCTTTTATTTATTTTTATCACTTTTATTCCTATTACAGGGAATGTAAACATCCCTTGTAATAGAAATAAGCATGCCAGGTCGTCTTCTTTTCTAAAAAATCTCGAGTCAAAAAGACCCCAGATCTCTCATTTGCCCTTAAAAGCAAAAGCAAAAGCAAAAAAAAAATCAATTTTGACACTGGCTTACAATAATTTATTTTAAGCTTGAGAACTGGAAGTGACGTCGCTCCGGTTCTTCCAAGGGCATGGACCAGAGTGGGGGCTATCTTACCCTCACTCGACTTCCGGCCTAGCCATCGGCCGCATCGGATCTGTTTCGGGCTTACTGATGGCAACAACAGGGGGGGGGGCTTTCACCTCTTCAGCCGCTTATAAAAGTGATCTTGCAGCGAATCTGCCGCTGGGGTCACTTTTATCTAAAAGCAAGCCGCCTAAGGGAAAAAAACGGTACCGGGGTTATGGCAGATAGCTGCTGCCAGAACAGCGGTATTTTAATGTAAAATGTGTGACGTACTACAGTTGGCAAGTGGTTAAAGCAGTATTAAATAGACATGTGCATTAGTTTTCGTTAGAATGCATTTTCGTCCGAAAATCTTGTTTTTTCGTTATCATTTTAACAAACGATAACGAAAGCGCAATAAACGAAAACCGAAAGATCCGACATAAAAAATGCTTTATTTTAGTTTTCGTTGCAGTAAAAATTCAATATAGAGAAAAGATTTGACATCATAGAGAAAAGATTTGACATCATAGAGAAAAGATTTGACATCATAGAGAAAAGATTTGACATCATAGAGAAAAGATTTGACATCATAGAGAAAAGATTTGACATCATAGAGAAAAGATTTGACACTATAGAAATAATAGATTCGACATTACAGAGAATAGATTTCGATTTATGAGAAAATAGATTCGACATTATTACTAGTCATACAACATTAGAATTCTTGTAGGCGGAATATTCGAACGGAAATGTACGATTCGACGTAAAGTTTCGACGTTCCGTCGAATATTCTTTTGACCAATCGACAGAAACCAAGTATTTATTGGATTTTCGGACGAAAGCTATTCCCCAACAAAAAACGAAATAAATCAAAACGATTTTTGGGAGTAACTAAATAAATGTATTTTCCAAACGAAAACGAAAAAACGAAACTAAATATTCCAGTCTGCACATGTCTAGTATTAAACACAAAAGCAAACATGTATTATATTGCATCCTATAAATTCTTAGATGTATTGGCTGCATTAATTTTTTTTAGGATTTTTTTCCTTTATTTTTACCTGTTGATTTACCTGTTGATCTAACCAGTAAGTCTGCTGTTTTTCAACAGGACAAGCTGTTCTACAGATGTATCAGTTACAGCAGGGGTCTTCAAACTACGGCCCTCCAGGTGTTCAGGAACTACAATTCCCATCATGCCTAGTCATGTCTGTGAATGTCAGATTTTTGGGATTTGTAGTTACGCAACAGCTGGAGAGCCGTAGTTTGAGGATCCCTGAGTTACAGGATTGAGACAAACCATTTACTATGGAGAAGGGTGCTTACAAAGAGATCCATTTTTATTTATGTAAATTTATCCCAAAAGAAAACCCATTTGCTTATAAAGTGTTTGCTGTAGTTCAGCTTCTGTTTGTTAGGGCATCTAACAGCAGTGGGGGTTGAAGGACAAAAAAAATCTAAGATCGCACAAATCCCTGAATCTAAACAATGTTGATGCAGAGATCTCTCCTGCTGCGCTATTGTATTCTCACAGCGGAATATTGATCATTGATCAGTACTGATTGAATGCTGGTTTGTAGGGATGAGCCGAACATACCCGGGTTCGGTTCGCATCAGAACGTTCGAACAGACCGCGGGTTCGCGCGAACATTTAGAACCCCATTGAAGTCTATGGGACTGGAACGTTCGAATTCAAAAACGATCATTTTAAAGACCAATATTCAATTTAATGTTGGTAAACGTCTTTCAGAACCCGGGTCTTGCCCCAGGGAACATGTATCAATCGAAAAAAATATTTTAAAAACGGACGTTTTTGCGGAGCAGCGATTTTAATGATGTTTAAAGTGAAAAAAAAAAAATGAAAAATTCCTTCAAATATCACACCTGCTGTGTGTCTCTAGTAGTGGCACATGTTTAGAAATGTCCCTGCACAACATTAAATTATTATAAGAACAAAGTAATTTAATACTGGTTGCGCACGTGCTGTCTGGGAACAATATCTCGATTATTTTAGGGGTGGTGGGGGGGTGGCATTATCTTTTTGGGAAAGCAAAATTGTAGAAAAAAGGGCACCCCTCAAACATACTGTAATTGTAGCGCAACAAAGAGCCACGTGCAAAGTATTGCATCAAAAATTGTTATTAGGCGCCCTTGTTACACAGGGGCATAAAAATGTGTCCGTAGGCGCAACATAACACTGCAACCCCTCCCAATATCTGTAATTGGAGCGCAACAAGGAGCCACGTGCAAAGTATTGCATCAAAAATTGTTATTAGGCGCCCTTGTTACACAGGGGCATAAAAATGTGTCCGTAGGCGCAACATAACACTGCAACCCCTCCCAATATCTGTAATTGGAGCGCAACAAGGAGCCACGTGCAAAGTATTGCATCAAAAATTGTTATTAGGCGCCCTTGTTACACAGGGGCATAAAAATGTGTCCGTAGGCGCAACATAACACTGCAACCCCTCCCAATATCTGTAATTGGAGCGCAACAAGGAGCCACGTGCAAAGTATTGCATCAAAAATTGTTATTAGGCGCCCTTGTTACACAGGGGCATAAAAATGTGTCCGTAGGCGCAACATAACACTGCAACCCCTCCCAATATCTGTAATTGGAGCGCAACAAGGAGCCACGTGCAAAGTATTGCATCAAAAATTGTTATTAGGCGCCCCTGTTACACAGGGGCATAAAAATGTGTCCGTAGGCGCAACATAACACTGCAACCCCTCCCAATATCTGTAATTGTAGCGCAACAAAGAGCCACGTGCAAAGTATTGCATCAAAAATTGTTATTAGGCGCCCTTGTTACACAGGGGCATAAAAATGTGTCCGTAGGCGCAACATAACACTGCAACCCCTCCCAATATCTGTAATTGGAGCGCAACAAGGAGCCACGTGCAAAGTATTGCATCAAAAATTTTTATTAGGCGCCCTTGTTACACAGGGGCATAAAAATGTGTCCGTAGGCGCAACATAACACTGCAACCCCTCCCAATATCTGTAATTGGAGCGCAACAAGGAGCCACGTGCAAAGTATTGCATCAAAAATTGTTATTAGGCGCCCTTGTTACACAGGGGCATAAAAATGTGTCCGTAGGCGCAACATAACACTGCAACCCCTCCCAATATCTGTAATTGGAGCGCAACAAGGAGCCACGTGCAAAGTATTGCATCAAAAATTGTTATTAGGCGCCCCTGTTACACAGGGGCACAAAAATTGTGCCTTAGGCCACGTGCAAAGTATTGCATCAAAAATTGTTATTAGACGCCCCTGTTACACAGGGGCACAAAAATTGTGCCTTAGGCCTTAGGCCACATGCAAAGTATTGCATCAAAAATTGTTATTAGACACCCCTGTTACACAGGGGCAGAAAAATTAGGCCTTAGGCCACGTGCAAAGTATTGCATCCAAAATTGATATTAGGCGCAACATAACACTGCAACCCCTCCCAATATCTGTAATTGGAGCGCAACAAGGAGCCACGTGCAAAGTATTGCATCAAAAATTGTTATTAGGCGCCCCTGTTACACAGGGGCACAAAAATTGTGCCTTAGGCCACGTGCAAAGTATTGCATCAAAAATTGTTATTAGACGCCCCTGTTACACAGGGGCACAAAAATTGTGCCTTAGGCCTTAGGCCACATGCAAAGTATTGCATCAAAAATTGTTATTAGACACCCCTGTTACACAGGGGCAGAAAAATTAGGCCTTAGGCCTTAGGCCACGTGCAAAGTATTGCATCCAAAATTGATATATTAGGCGCAACATAACACTGCAACCCCTCCCAATATCTGTAATTGGAGCGCAACAAGGAGCCACGTGCAAAGTATTGCATCAAAAATTGTTATTAGGCGCCCCTGTTACACAGGGGCACAAAAATTGTGCCTTAGGCCACGTGCAAAGTATTGCATCAAAAATTGTTATTAGACGCCCCTGTTACACAGGGGCACAAAAATTGTGCCTTAGGCCTTAGGCCACATGCAAAGTATTGCATCAAAAATTGTTATTAGACACCCCTGTTACACAGGGGCAGAAAAATTAGGCCTTAGGCCACGTGCAAAGTATTGCATCCAAAATTGATATTAGGCGCAACATAACACTGCAACCCCTCCCAATATCTGTAATTGGAGCGCAACAAGGAGCCACGTGCAAAGTATTGCATCAAAAATTGTTATTAGACGCCCCTGTTACACAGGGGCACAAAAATTGTGCCTTAGGCCACATGCAAAGTATTGCATCAAAAATTGTTATTAGACGCCCGTTACACAGGGGCACAAAAATTAGGCCTTAGGCCACGTACAAAGTATTGCATCAAAAATTGTTATTAGGCGCCCCTGTTAAACAGGGGCAGAAAAATTAGGCCTTAGGCACTGGTGGCGGAGCACAGAAAAACAAAATTTCTTACTAGCTAACAGCATGAAAAGTGAGGAGGAGAAGGATATTCCATCAGCAGCACAACAGGACAGTCACTCAGCATCAGCAGTCTCAAAGGGATCTGATATTTCAACACAAAATTCTTATTCAGTAACATCAGCATCAGGTGCTTGGTAGCCGGTGTTGATCCAAGCCTGATTCATTTTGATGAAGGTCAGTCGATCAACAGAGTCGGTGGAGAGGCGTACCCTGTGATCGGTCACAAAGCCTCCAGCAGCACTGAATGTACGTTCTGAAAGAACACTGGATGCAGGGCAAGCCAGTAGCTCAATTGCGTACTGTGCAAGCTCTGGCCAGTGATCCATCCTCGAGACCCAGTAAGCCAGAGGATTTTTCGTGGGGAAGGTGTCCAAGTCGGATCTTGCCGCTAGGTATTCCCGGACCATGTAAACCAGACGCTGGCGATGGTTGCTGGAACCGGTCAGACCTTGGGGCTGCGGACAAAAAAATTGTCTGAACGCATCGCTCAGACGGCCACCTTCTCCACCGCTCCTTCTCTGACTCACCGAAGCCTCAGCAAAACGTTGTCCAGGGCCAGGTTTTGGTAATCCCCCCGGTTCTGGGAACGCATTGCACAGACCCTTCTGCAAGGCCTCCCGCAGTAGTTTCATTTTCTGCTCCCTCTGCGATGGCAACATAAGATCCGTTACCTTACTCTTGTAGCGTGGATCAAGGAGAGTTGCCAGCCAGTAATGATCCCTCTCCTTGATAGCACGTACACGAGGATCCTTACGCAGGCTTTGCAGAATCAGGGAGGCCATGCAGCGTAGGTTTGCAGAGGCATTCGGGGCACAGTCCTTTGGGTCACTGAGGACGACAGGATCCTCAGCCACCTCATCCCAGCCACGTAAAAGTCCACGTGTTCCTTGGGACTGTAAATGATCCCTTGAAGACTGCTGCTGTTGATGCTGAGTGCTAGGCTCCACCTCCATGCTGCTGATACAATCCTCCTCCTCCTCCTCCTCTTCCTCATCCTCCTCCTCCTCTTCCTGTGTTCCAGGTGGGCAAGCAGGAACAGTGTCTGGATAAAGGGGGCCTTGAGAGGTAAGGAAGTCCTCCTCTTCCTCCCTCTGTTCTGCCTCAAGGGCCCTGTCCATTATTCCACGTAGGGTGTGCTCCAACATGTGAATAAGCGGGACAGTCTCACTGATGCATGCACTGTCACTGCTCACCATCCTCGTGGCCTCCTCAAATGGTGACAGGACAGTGCATGCATCCCTGATCAAGGCCCACTGGCGTGGTGAAAAAAACCCAAGCTCCCCTGAGCCAGTTCTGCTGCCATATTGGCACAGGTACTCATTGATGGCCCTCTGCTGCGTGTGCAGCCGCTGCAGCATGGCCAACGTAGAGTTCCATCTGGTGGGCATGTCACAGATTAGGCGGTTCTTGGGCAGGTTGTATTCCCTCTGGAGGTCTGTCAGCCGAGCAGTGGCATTATATGACCTCCGGAAATGCACACAGACTTTCCTGGCCTGCCTCAGGACATCCTGTAAGCCAGGGTACCTGCCCAAGAACCGCTGCACCACCAAATTGAGAACATGCGCAAAACAGGGCACATGGGTGAGTTTTCCACGTCGCAGGGCAGAGAGGAGGTTGGTGCCATTATCGCTGACCACCATTCCAGGCTTCAGCTGGCGTGGCGTCAACCACCTCTGAGCCTGCCCCTGCAGAGCTGAAAGAACCTCTTCCCCAGTGTGGCTCCTGTCTCCCAAGCACACCAGCTCTAGGACCGCATGGCATCTCTTGGCCTGCATTCCTGCGTAGCCCGTCGTACGCCTACGGAGCACGGCTGGTTCTGAGCCAACATCACCACAGGAAGAGGCCACAGAGGAAGAAGAAGAGGAGGGGGTGGAGGAGAGAGGTGTGTCACAAGCAGTTGTAGTGTTTTGGAGGCGTGGTGGTGGAACAACCTCCAAAACTACTGTGCCTTGACCTGCGTCCTTCCCAGCTGCCAGCAGAGTCACCCAATGGGCCGTAAAAGACAGGTAACGTCCCTGTCCATGCCTGCTGGACCATGAGTCAGCGGTAAGATGCACCTTACCACTGACCGCCCTGTCCAGCGAGGTATGGACATTGCCTTCCACATGCCGGTAGAGAGCCGGAATCGCCTTCCGTGAAAAAAAGTGGCGTTTGGGTACTTGCCACTGAGGTACTGCACATTCCACAAACTCACGGAAGGGGGCAGAATCTACCAACTGAAAAGGTAGCAGTTGAAGTGCTAGCAATTTTGCTAAGCTAGCATTCAACCGCTGGGCATGTGGATGGCTGGGAGCGTACTTCTTTCGGCGCTGCAGCAGCTGGGGAAGGGAAATTTGTCTGGTAATATCAGTAGATTGGCCGGATGTACTACCACTACTACGTTGTGACACACCTATTTCTACACCTTCGGTGCAGGCTGCAGAGAGGACTAGGGGTCTAGTGGGGTTTGAGGTCACAGAAGGGCAAGGGGAGGACCGCTTTGGTCTTTGGTGTGGGTCTTTCTGGTATGCCTGCCAACGAGCTGCATGGCAGGTCGACATATGTCTGGACAAGCATGTGGTGCCCAAGCGGGTGATGTTTTGGCCACGCGAGATACGCTTGAGACATATGTTGCAAACAGCAAAGGTAGCATCTGATGGACAGGTTTCAAAAAAGGCCCACACCAAAGAACTTTTGCTGTACCGTTGAGACACAGCAGCGCCACGTAATGCAGTTGGTGTACTGCCCTTAAGCTGACCCCTGGAGGGCTTCCTGCCTCTTTGAAGATGTGCCTGTGCCTCGTCCTCTTCCTCCTCCTCCTCCTCTCTCCTACCAGGCACCCAGGTAGAGTCAATGACCTCATCATCCCCTCCCTCCTCATCATCACTGGCGACAACCTGGCAGTATGCTCCAGCTGGGGGAACATCACTCCCAGATTGTTGTCCCTCTCGGCCACCCCCTCTCCCTGGGCTCACATCAATGCCTTCCTCTATCAGTGTTCCGTCATCGGAGTCTTCAAAACGCTGTGCATCTTCAGCTAGCATGTACCCAACACTGTGTTGAAACAGTTCGGGGGACTCCTCAGGAGGACACGGTGGGACTAGGGAAGGATTGTGTGATCCCATTGTGCAGAGGGTAGAGGACGCCTTGGCAGCTGCTTTGCCAGACAAACTATAATCAGTCTGTGTGAGAGAGGATGAGGAGGATGAGGACGGCTTGGTCATCCACTCAACTAATTTCTCAGCATGTTGAGGCTCAACACGGCCAGCTCCCGAAAAGAAGGACGAGCGGCCACGGCCACGTGCTGAAGAGGATGCACCACATCCATCACCAGCGTTACCTCTAGATGCAGAGCCTGCTTGCCCTCGTGACTCTCTGCCTCTCTTTGTCCTTCCAGCCATAGTTATGCGTTCAGGTGTTATGTAACAAAATAGTCGCTGTCACACCAACTGCGTTCAGATGGTATTAAACAGCAACCACACAGTAAGAGCGACTTGGCTCAAGTGTAAAGTAACAAAATAGTCGCAGTCACACCAACTGCCTTTAGTTGCTATTAAGCAGCACGCACGCAGTAATAGCGACTTGGCTCAAGTGTAAAGTAACAAAATAGTCGCTGTCACACCGACTGCGTTCAGATGGTATTAAACAGCAATCACACAGTAAGAGCGACTTGGTTCAAGTGTAAAGTAACAAAATAGTCGCTGTCACACCAACTGCGTTCAGATGGTATTAAACAGCAACCACACAGTAAGAGCGACTTGGCTGAAGTGTAAAGTAACAAAATAGTCGCTGTCACACCGACTGCGTTCAGATGGTATTAAACAGCAATCACACAGTAAGAGCGACTTGGTTCAAGTGTAAAGTAACAAAATAGTCGCTGTCACACCAACTGCGTTCAGATGGTATTAAACAGCAACCACACAGTAAGGGCGACTTGGCTCAAGTGTAAAGTAACAAAATAGTCGCTGTCACACCGACTGCGTTCAGATGGTATTAAACAGCAACCACACAGTAAGAGCGACTTGGCTCAAGTGTAAAGTAACAAAATAGTCGCTGTCACACCAACTGCGTTCAGATGGTATTAAACAGCAACCACACAGTAAGAGCGACTTGGTTCAAGTGTAAAGTAACAAAATAGTCGCTGTCACACCAACTGCTTTCAGATGGTATTAAACAGCAACCACACAGTAAGAGCGACTTGGCTCAAGTGTGAAGTAACAAAATAGACGCTGTCACACCAACTGCGTTCAGATGGTATTAAACAGCAACCACACAGTAAGAGCGACTTGGCTCAAGTGTAAAGTAACAAAATAGTCGCAGTCACACCAACTGCCTTTAGTTGCTATTAAGCAGCACGCACGCAGTAATAGCGACTTGGCTCAAGTGTAAAGTAACAAAATAGTCGCTGTCACACCGACTGCGTTCAGATGGTATTAAACAGCAATCACACAGTAAGAGCGACTTGGTTCAAGTGTAAAGTAACAAAATAGTCGCTGTCACACCAACTGCGTTCAGATGGTATTAAACAGCAACCACACAGTAAGAGCGACTTGGCTCAAGTGTAAAGTAACAAAATAGTCGCTGTCACACCGACTGCGTTCAGATGGTATTAAACAGCAACCACACAGTAAGAGCGACTTGGCTCAAGTGTAAAGTAACAAAATAGTCGCTGTCACACCGACTGCGTTCAGATGGTATTAAACAGCAACCACACAGTAAGAGCGACTTGGCTCAAGTGTAAAGTAACAAAATAGTCGCTGTCACACCGACTGCGTTCAGATGGTATTAAACAGCAATCACACAGTAAGAGCGACTTGGCTCAAGTGTAAAGTAACAAAATAGTCGCTGTCACACCGACTGCGTTCAGATGGTATTAAACAGCAACCACACAGTAAGAGCGACTTGGCTCAAGTGTAAAGTAACAAAATAGTCGCTGTCACACCGACTGCGTTCAGATGGTATTAAACAGCAACCACACAGTAAGAGCGACTTGGCTCAAGTGTAAAGTAACAAAATAGTCGCTGTCACACCGACTGCGTTCAGATGGTATTAAACAGCAATCACACAGTAAGAGCGACTTGGTTCAAGTGTAAAGTAACAAAATAGTCGCTGTTACACCAACTGCTTTCAGATGGTATTAAACAGCAACCACACAGTAAGAGCGACTTGGCTCAAGTGTAAAGTAACAAAATAGCCGCAGTGACACCAACTGCCTTTAGTTGCTATTAAACAGCACGCACACAGTAATAGCGACTGCGGTCAAATGCGATTTAACAGCACGCACGCAGTGACACCAACTGCCTTTAGTTGCTATTAAACAGCACGCACGCAGTAATAGCGACTGCGGTCAAATGCGATTTAACAGCACGCACGCAGTGACACCAACTGCCTTTAGTTGCTATTAAACAGCACGCACGCAGTAATAGCGACTGCGGTCAAATGCGATTTAACAGCACGCACGCAGTGACACCAACTGCCTTTAGTTGCTATTAAACAGCACGCAGTAATAGCGACTGCGGTCAAATGCGTTTTAACAGCACGCACGCAGTGACACCAACTGCCTTTAGTTGCTATTAAACAGCACGCACGCAGTAATAGCGACTGCGGTCAAATGCGATTTAACAGCATGCACGCAGTGACACCAACTGCCTTTAGTTGCTATTAAACAGCACGCACGCAGTAATAGCGACTGCGGTCAAATGCGATTTAACAGCACGCACGCAGTGACACCAACTGCCTTTAGTTGCTATTAAACAGCACGCACGCAGTAATAGCGACTGCGGTCAAATGCGATTTAACAGCACGCACGCAGTGACACCAACTGCCTTTAGTTGCTATTAAACAGCACGCACGCAGTAATAGCGACTGCGGTCAAATGCGATTTAACAGCACGCAGTGACACCAACTGCCTTTAGTTGCTATTAAACAGCACGCACGCAGTAATAGCGACTGCGGTCAAATGCGATTTAACAGCACGCACGCAGTGACACCAACTGCCTTTAGTTGCTATTAAACAGCACGCACGCAGTAATAGCGACTGCGGTCAAATGCGATTTAACAGCACGCACGCAGTGACACCAACTGCCTTTAGTTGCTATTAAACAGCACGCACGCAGTAATAGCGACTGCGTTTCTGTGCAATTCAATAGCCCAGTTGCATTAACAGCGACTGCGCTTCTGTGCAAATAAATTGCACACGTGCAGTAACAGGTAATGCGTCTGTGTGTGCAATTAACTAGCACACGTTAAATAACACAGAATAATTATATTTAAAGTAAATCCCTAATGCAGGCAATACAACACGTTAGAGCGCTGCATGTAGAACAATCTCCTGCCTGATAGATAAACTAGCTGAGCTGTACAGTTTATAAATATATTGACAACGGCTAAGGATGTGAATATATTCTCTACAAACTGTACTTTTAACTATACTGACTACACTTCCTACTCTATCTATCTATCTATCTATCTATCTATCTATCTATCTATCTATCTATCTATCTATCTATCTATCTATCTATCTAGTTAAGACACTGTGTCTCTATCTCTCTATCTCTCTCTGTCTGACTGACTGATCTTCTCTAGAACCGCCAACACACTACACTAGGCAGCCGTGCAGGCTGCCTTTTATAGTGGGGGGCGTGTACTAATCCCCCTGAGCCATAATTGGCCAAAGCCACCCTGGCTTTGGCCAATTATGGCTCTTCGTTTTTTGAGCGCTGTGATTGGGCAAGCATGCGGGACATACAGCATGCTTGGCCAATCATCAGCGCTCAACGCCCCAGTGAATTATGGGACGTTTAGTGTCATTCGAATTTGGCGCGAACGACCCGTTTTGTTCGATTTTCGACGAACGATCGAACGACCGATGTTCGATTCGAACATAGGTTCGAATCGAACGCGGAGCTCATCCCTACTGGTTTGTAAGCATGACGGTTCCTGCTGAACTGGCCAAATTTTAGTATGTGTATTTCCATATCGTAATCGTAAAATCTATGTGTAATAAAAAAACAAGTAGATCAGGTACAACAAGCTTCCAGTCATTCTGTTCATTCATCTTCTCATAGGTCTCAGATTTTTCATGTATCCTGAAGTTCATTCAGTTTAGGTCATGAGAAGTCCCTATATCATGTTTATATTCCCCTATAGAGTGGTTTAGTACAGAGAAGCAACATTCCCATTGCATTACATTATTGAATAAACCTATTTTTATTGGCCTTTTTTCCAAGTTTTGTTTTCTTTCGAACTTATTGAACTCTGTGCAGTTCTTTATCATTTTTTAGATGTCTTTCCATGAAAGGTTCCTATGTCTGGATATTTAATGGACAGTCGATCTGAGATGTAATTAAACCTTAGGGAGTGGTGAGCATTCGGACTCAGGAGTCCATTATTTGCATTGATTTTTATCCAGCAACAGCAAAAAAAAAAAACATTCGGTGAGGAATTTGTGTTCCCTGGTAGGAGGCGTCACTGTTGCTTTTTTTTATGACTCTTTACAGGAGACCAGAACTAAGCAGGTGAAAGTTTGGGGGATGAAGTTGCTCTGAACAGTCATGTCACATGCCTGGTCACATAGATCTGTCTCGAGAGGTGTCGGGGACCGGGACAGTAAGTCTACGCTGCTCAGAAAGGAAAGACGACTGAGAACTTTTATGGCTAGAGAATACACATAGAGAACATACCTGTCTTTGGGCAGAGGAAGGTAAAAATGACATCTCTTTGGAGTATAAAAAATGTGAGAAGTGAATATAGTTCTGTATGTAGTATTCTGAGATAACCATTATAAATAGTGCATATTTTTTAGATTGCATTAGCTTTTCATACTGTATTTTGCTGCAGGCCCATTCACAGAACATTGCACTCTGTCACAGCTGTTAGGCATCAGTATTTATGTAATCCTTTCATTGCTTGAATTTTTTTGTTTTGTTTTAATGCGTGATCTTAAACCTTTCTGTCAAGGTGAGGGTACGAGCTGCTGAGTCTACAGCTGGAGCTGAATAGATGGGAGTAGCTGCATGGGCTGCTGTACGTCTGATTTTATTACGGAATTACAATTTTGTTGTTACTCAGTAATGATAATATGTACATTGACCCATAGAAGTTAAAACTCCACCCCAGACAGAATATTATGTATATTATCTGTATATGTAAAGCAAATATAGTAAAAACAGCAAGTCTGTTCAAGTCCTGTAATTTACTAATTCAACGCTAATTATCACTCCACTCAGCGTGACCAATCTTTTCTTATAATGGTTCATAAGAAGTATGGGACAGAAGTAATATATCCAGGTGAACCCACACGTGCTTAATGTTGGCCTACGAGGTGCTCTTCACTCCAAACAGCTTCCACCGTGTGTCACACCCTTTCGGGTATATACTCACCAAAAGGTTGAGTTTAGTAGGCACTAAACATGCAGTATATTCAATCCTCTCCCATATCCGTACTAGAATCGATCTCCCAAACAGGCTCTTTCGATCTCCTCAGATGTCCTAGGTTTATAAAGGGAAGAAAGACTCACAATAGTGTAATCTCGTTTCTCTTGTTTTATTTATAAATCCTTCATGACATCCATACAATCGACACAGTACCAAGCTTAGATTAAAGCAGGTATTATCTACACAGACGTGCCGTCCATAGCATCCAGTAAGGTTTGTGAGCATGTAAATGCTGGCCGCGTCCACTGCAAACCACCACAGCGCTACTTCTTTGTTGCTGGAATGCACACCCTTACGACTTCCTCTGAGCTTCAGAAGCCCTTAGAGGAAGTCGTAAGGACGAAATGTCATGGTTGATCTTGCGGCATTAGGAAGTGACATAGTGACGCTGTGCCTTCCAGGTGCATTCCAGCAACAAGGAAGTAGCGCTGTGGTGGTTTGCGGTGGACACCTCTCTTTGTGTCTCTGTACTGGTGATATTAGGGAGAGCCCCTACTTCCTTTATGGGGTTAGAAGATGAAGTGAAATCTGTTTCACGAGAATGCAAAAAATACAATTTTTTTATAGCATGGGGAAGGATTATAGCTTCTGTTAATGTGTTCACCAGGGCCATCTTTAAGGCAGGGCAAAAGGGGCAGCTGCCCTGGGTCATGTCATTGTTGTGGGGCCCAAAGCTGCTGCCTCATACTTGCCAACTATCCTAGTTTAAATTCTCTTGTCCCTTGAAGTTTTAGTCCTGTGCTGTGTCCTGATATCTCAGTGTAAAGTGCTGCTACTAATGCTGCCCAGCTCTGCCCTATTGTTGTGTACAGATGACTCACCTGCAGACCCTGTGTATACATGTAAATAACTGTCATTCATTCGCAAATAACGGGAGCATTCATATGTAAATAGTAATGGCCAGCGGCATTGATATGTAAATAAAAGCGGCATTCATATGTATATCATGCCCCTTTGCAGTGAGGGGATGATGTGCTGTAACCTCTAGCAACCAGTCAGTAAGTGGTAATGATATGCTGTAACCTCTAGCAACTAATCAGTGAGCTGTAATGTGTGCTGTAACATCTAGCAGCCAATCAGTAAGTGGTAATGATATGCTGTAACCTCTGGCAACCAATCACAATTGCTGCCTGCTATGATACATTAAACTGATTTTAAGTCTAGCTGATATTTATTGTATGTCTCAGAGCACGTGGAAAGCGAAATTGCATCGGGGGGATTTTTTCCCAGGGTCAAATCAATATTAAAGACGGCCCTAGTGTTCACTGTTGTCTGTGGCTTCCTGCCCCAGTAACAACCACCCCAAATTTACCCCCTGTGGGGGTCACAAACATAAATAAAAACCTTTCATAAGGGAGAAGATAATGAAGAGATTTAACTGGAGTATGCATTAAAAAAAACATAAATTTTCCTTTATTGATTCTCATAAAATACACTGCACAAAGGTATCCCAAAGTCATAGGATCCAATGGGCAAACTGTCAAACCATCATATTAGAGTACATTATAAAGAGCTTGCATGATCTATAAAAACATCAAAGCAGATGAAAAATGTCAGCTTCGTTGAAGAATCTCTAAATAAGGAAAAACATTTTTTCCTAAATGTATCATGAAAACTCTACTGCTAAAAAATCAAAAAGAGGTGCTTCATAGAAAGCCTCCGCAGATGGCAGCGCACACCTACTAATAATTCATACAAATGTGTCAATAGTAAATATAGAGGTTGTCTTTTGGAAAAAACTTTCAGGCTGTACTTGTGTATTGAAGTACCACAGTCCTCACTGATGAATACTAACTCACTGGATATTTGTAAATCCAAAGAATTGCCAATGACTTGGCTAAGTGTCTTATAGGTTTCAAGGCTTTCCTGAAAACTTTGCGTATTAAAAGTGCACAGTAGATATGATGCCGTATCCAGCAAACCGATTGTGCCGGGCATCCAGCATAAACTGCTTGCAGACTCCGGACTTTCTGTATGTGACTATCAGTGGCCATAGTGGGTGCTGGAGCGCCGCCCCCTCTCTCCTCCACACCCATCAATCAACAATACATAGCTTCATGCATTGCATGAAGCTATGTATTGTTGCCGCCCACTATTCAGATGTCTGCCCCCCCTGTTGAGCGCCGGCCATCTAAATAACAGCGGTGGGCGTGTTTTTGGAAGTGCCTGATTAGAGCAAGATGCTCTAATAGGCTTCCCGATTAGAGCCTGCAGGCTCTAATTGCTTCCAAATGGTTAACCAGAGGGCGCACTGGTTAAACAGTGCTGTGTTAGAGGATTGCTTCCCTAACACTGACCCGCCTCTCAGCCAATCAGGTGCTCCGGGTCTGGTTACCAGTCACCTGATTGGCTGATGCAACATCAAGGGCGGGAGAAGACATCGAGGGAGCATGGAGAGGATGGCTGACCCGAGAAAGGTAAGTTCCAGGCTGGGGGGAAACTGGCGGCATTTGGGGGCACAAACTGGCGGCAATTGGGGGCACAAACTGGCGGCAATTGGGGGCACAAACTGGTGGCAATTGGGGGCACAAACTGGCGGCAATTGGGGGCACAAACTGGCGGCAATTGGGGACACAAACTGGCGAAAATTGGGGGGACAAACTGGCGGCGTTTGATGGGCACATTGGCTGTGTTTAATGGGCACAGTGGCAGCAATTGATGATTTATTTTTTTCCGTTTTTGTTTGCGCCCAAAATAATTTTGAGCACCAGCCGCCACTGGTGACTGTACTATACTGGAACTACTGTACCTTATTGAAACTGCAGACCTTAAAGCAAAATAACTGAACATTTACAGTATCTTACAGGCCTAAAAAACAACACCAACTTTGTTGATGCGTGTGCGTAGTGAGTAGCATCCAGTGAACGCTACGCCCATGTTCAGACCAAACTGGCTGGATGACGTTGCACTATCTTGTAAGTTAATTCAGACCTTATATGTACAGTGTGCTCAATGAACAGCAGGCAACATCCAAAGAACAAGTCAGGGTTTGTATACAATAAAGGCAAGTCTCTCTCAGATGATTGGTATAAAAGCAAACACGTTAGTTCCAGATGGCTTGTATCAAATATGTACTTGAGTATAAATCATGAAAAATGCACTTGTATATATCCCATAAATGCTAACGTACCATCCAATCCCCATGCAGTATACAGTGTAACTTTCAAAGGGAAGATAGAAATGCTCCAGGCTTAAAAAAACATTAACATCATAGGAGAGATGTGCGGAAGAAAGTCTTGCAGAAAACTCTCACCATCCACAAGTATTATCAGTATAAAGGGGTACCATAGGATCCATATTATATTATTTTTGATTCACTTAATTTGTTTCTCATTCTCAGGACTATTTCTGGAATGAGAATAACTATATGTGTTTTGTGGTCTTTTTAAACTTCAAATTAAATTGTATATAGGTGTGTTTGCTCTCTCAACCATGCAGGCTGGGTTCACACTTGTCCGACAAACGGTCCTACATTGGGAGCTCATGAGGCATGACGTGTGAAAATCAATGTTTCCCTATGAGAGCTGTCTTAACTGGTCCTACACAAGTCGGTCCGACTTTGAAAATGCTCCCTGTACTACTTTGGTCCTACATTGATCCTACTTCAGCCCATTGAATATCATTGAAGTCGGACCAAAGTAGTATCCTGTTCATGAAAGTAGGATGGATGTAGGATAAATGTAGGACCAATGTAGCAGAGCAAAGTAGGATGAAAGTAGTGTAGTAGTGTGAACCCAGCCGCAATCTGGATTTTTCTAGGTTCACACCAGATACTAATTGGTAACTTGCTAATTGGATTGTTGATTGGATTCCCAGCTGCTATCCTTTTTGTCATGTGACCTATAGTTGTGTATATACTGGACATCCATTTTCTATGTTGTAAGCTATGAATAAGCACTAAGGTTTGGTGTGAAACACGTCAGATTTTTACCCCGTCTGCTGTGGCATGCTTTTTGTGTCTTTTTTTGATTTTACAATAAAAGCAATTTATTTTTGGAGTGCGGCTGTCTAGAACGCTTTTCCTTCATTTTGCATCATTCCATGCATTGCCAGCACCCTTGGCTTTGGATCAGGTGAGGAGACTTTCTGATTAGTATCTTAGAGCGTGATTCCTCTTTTTGATCCATATTAGAAGCTGAGATGTCTTTCTGGTATGTTTCGTCTCAGAAGGGCGTGATCAAAGCGAGTTCAGCCTGCGGAGCACAGTGATTTTTTTGATGCTATATGCTGTTTACTGTGTACATTTTACATGCAAGTTGTGGATTGTACTTTGAACTTAGAGCAACAACCACCCAGTTCATTCCGGGACTGTTGTGTCTCTCAACACAGACGTAGTGTTTACTGTACTATGGATGTTACCATGCACACCCATTAACAAAGTTGTTTTCTAGACCTATAAGATACTGTAAACATTCAGTATTTTGCTTGAGGTGCACTTTGATGTTCCAATATACAAGTCCAGAGGCTGCAAGCAGTTTTTGCTGGATGCCTGAAGCAGTCTGTTTGTTGCTTCCTGCATCATATTTATTGTGTACTTTCCATACACACAGGTTTCAAGGACATCCTGAAACTTTAAGATACTACTATCAAATAAGTATGCTTCAAGGAAGACTGTGGTACTTCAATATATAAGTTTAAAACCTGACAGTTTTTTCCAGAAACCTGTATAGTTACTATTGACATATTTTTGTCAATTATTACAGTTCTGTGGTGTTTTCCTGCAGAGATTCACTTTGAAGCACCCATTTCTTAAAGACCTAACTATTTAGCCATCATTTTATATTATTATTTATCGCAGGTAATAATGTAATGCTGACACTTTACACAGCGCTTTACCTATTGCAAATGCGCATCAGTTCCTGCCCCCAAGGAGCTTACAATCTAAAGACCCCACCTCACATGCATGGGGTACTCATTCACCCAAAAAAGTCAAAAGTAAATGAAACACAAGACAGTTTTTGAGATGTCCTTTATTTCAAAAAAAGTTCTCCAGATGTAAATTCATCACCAATCATGATGAATGCTGGCTGCTGACCCACAAAAAAATACCCACGAACATGACCCCTCCCATATCTTGACACTTTTCCCCTGGCACACGGCAGCCCTCAGAGACCCTGTGCTACAATGTGGTCTGGCATGGATATTTGGGGGGGGGGGGGGGGGGGGGCTGCATGTTTTTTTGCTTGCGCATAATTAAAAAAAATGATGTTGACTCTTTTGCTTGTATTCTGCTGTCAGTGGGGTATCCCTCCCTGAGAGTTGGGATGACTCCTTATCAGAGCTTTTTCTCTCAGAAAATAGGTGCAGGAACTCAACCACGACCCTGTTCAGTTTTCACAAACAGTGGAAGGGTCTTAAAGAGCCATTAAATACCAGGATTGCATAAAATACAGAGTGCAGAGTTCAGGTGGCTACACACAGAGTGCAGAGCTGTCACTTGTAAACACAAAAACTGGACTTCTGTGTTTACAAGTGATTGTGGTGAGCAGGCACCAAAGGGTCTGAGCCAGAGGTGGTGGAACTGAGTTCCCCCAAGTTCCCCCTGAAAAAAAGCCCTGCTCCTTATTGTTGGGATGCCACTGGGTGCCTGATCCTTAACCATTGACTTATCCCTGCTGACTGACAGTTGCAGTAGTAAACATGCATTAAAAAGCATAGTTCTGGGCTTCAACAAAATGGTGGCCTCCAGCAAGAATAAACAGGAGACAATTTACAGCACACACCCATTTTGTTACCATAAGTAATACTGTGAAAGAGAGGGGGCAGGGATAAGCCGTGCTCTGTGCGTGAATAGACAATGTCCATTTTCAGGAGCATTGTAGGCGAGCGAGCCTGCTCGAGTGCCCCCATAGCAGGAGGCTTGCTATTGGGGACACTCCACTGTTAATTGTGATGTTGGATTTAGTTTTAGTCATACTCTTTTGACTAAAATGCCATTTTTAGTTTTAGCCGTATTTTTAGTTATTTTCATTTTTAGTTTTAGTCCTATTTAATTTGACTAAAATCTCCAGTACCCACTTAAACTTCCACTTTCCACAAAGCTTTGTCTGTCTTGTAAAGCACCAGCCCCCTGACTATGGGCAAGCTGTATTTGCCTGAGAGACGCAGGCTCCCCCTGTCTGCCTGCTGCCTTGGGAGTTCTGGAACAAAGCCCTGCAAACCACAGAAGAACGCCTTCGTCAGATTCGTGTCTGTCTGGATGCAACATGGTAAGTGTTTCGCCTCCCAGCAAGGTAGCAGTGCCTGGCACTATGTAAAAAAACAGCTTCCTCAGACCATCCAGTTCTCTGCCTTGTGCGCTCCCATATACTTCCCCATCCCCACTTACAGCCTGGCATAACAGCCAATAGAGTTTACAGGATTTTTTATTTTATTTTTATATATTTTAAAGTTGCACTTCTGTTTGTCAAAAAGCAAAATTTGTGTCTGTATGCATGCTCGAACCTTAACTTCTTCACGTCCGTGCTATAGCCAAAAGATGGCTACAGCGCGGGCTTAAAGCGGAGGTTCACCCTAAAAACTATTTTCTAACATTACATCCAGCTCACTCTCGACAATGACAGTATGCCGTTTTTTTTTTTTTTTTGTTGCTGTACATACCTCGTACAGCTATTTTCTTCCCTGGCTTCTGGGTAGTGAATCCCGCGGGAGTGGGCGTTCCTATCCAGCAGGTGATTGACGTGATGACAAAAACTACCTCCCCCCGTCGCATAAGGAGCGTCACGAGTTGCCGAAAGAAGCCGAACGGCGAGTCGGCACTATACGGCGCCTGCGCACGGCCGTTCGGCTTCTTTCGGCAACTCGTGACGCTCCTTATGCGATAGGGGGAGGTAGTTTTTGTCATCACGTCAATCACCTGCTGGATAGGAACACCCGCTCCTGCGTGATTCACTACCCGGAAGCCGTGGGGAAAAATAGCTGTACGAAGGTATGTACAGCGGAAAAAAAAACGCATACTGTCATTGTTTCAAGCGAGCACAATGTAAAGGTAGAAAAATGTTTTAGGGTGAACCTCCGCTTTAAATTGCCAGCAGGGCATCTATGAATATCCTCCCGTCCTCGTGCCCCCTACCGGACATGGGTGGTGCGCACTGTGATAGAAAAAGGATACCGCTGCACACCACCAAACGATCCAACATAGATTTATTTGTACATAAGTCATAATGACTTCCACCAAGACAAGGACACAGGAGAGGAGACATGTTTCACACTTGACTAGTGCTTCTTCAAAACCACGCTCTGTGATCACCGACTTAATGGGACTCGGGTGATCACAGATCCCGGCCCTTTTACCACAGGATCAGCTGTCAGCTAATGACAGCTGATCACGTGATGTAAACAGAAGCCGGTAATCTGCTAACCGCGTGAGAAGAAAAAAATAAGCCAATTCCTGGCTTGTATAAATGGGACATCAGTCCCACACACTGACAGTCACTTCTGCTAAGCAGTACCTACCAGTGCCACCTATCAGTGTTGCCAGTCAGTGCCCATCAGTTCCATCTATCAGTGCAGCCTCATCAGTGCCCACCAGTGCCACCTCATCAGTGCCAACCTATCGGGGGCCATCTGCTCACATTAATGAAGTTTTTTTTTTTACCTGTTTTTTAAAGTTTCCAGTCTTTTTTTTGTTTGTTTTGCAAAAAATCAAAAGCCAAGTGGTGATTAAATACCACCAAAAGAAATTTCTATTTGTGTGCAAAAAATGATAAAAATGTCATATGGGTACAGTGTAGCATGACCGTGCAATTGTCATTCAAAGTGTGACTGTGCTGAAAGCTGAAAATTGGCCCTGGGCAGGAAGGGGGTATATGTGCCCAGTAAGCAAGTGGTTAATACAATAAATAGTAACATGTTGTTCGCATTTTACTCCAGGAGTATATGATGAGTTTTCTCATTCACAGATTCCTGTGAGTGAATGGCACGGCTGTGCAGGCAGAGCCCCACACAGTCACCATTTTTAAAATTAGACCGCGTTCAGGCGAGCTCAGGTAGCGGGAGCAGGTACAATGGGCGCATGTTACACCCTAAATATGGTTGTAACATGTAATTTGCTCCTAAAGGTGAACTTCTACTTTACATGTTTTCCCTTATCAAAGGGAGAACATCTTTTCTTCTTTGTAATGTTTCTGCTGCCTTTTAGGTTGGTCTGACCACATAAGGTTTATTTACCTTTGACCTAACCAGATCAGCATTCATTTTTTAGCAGGTGTACTGACCTCTGCTACGTGGTCACTTGTGTGTATAGTTGCATCACTGATTTTGGATCAATACTACTTTGATCCTGTTGGTGGCGCTGTGTCATACAACTTCACCACTATGTGAAAGTAGTGCCTTTCCCTGTTATGTTTAGGACAGCACAAATTAGTCGGGCACAGATGAGGGAACAGTGTGTTCTTCTGTATATAGTCAGCTGAATGTATTTTGGCATTAATTGCACTTTGGCTCATTATGTTTTTTTGTTTTTTCAAGCAGCATTTACTTCTCTGGGTCTTTATACTCACTTGCTCCAGAGGTGTTTGTCATTTCTATTGTTTTCTAAAGAAGAACTTGCTGCGCAGAGAGTGAAAGATTTTAAGGTTTCTGCTTAGATGCAAGCCTCGTCTTTCCTGTGTCATTCTAGATTGCTCGCTTTGCTGCTCTACGCCATTTGCATTCTTATGCCATATTAGGTCCTCTTGTTAAACCTTTCAGTAAATTACTTGATGAACTTCACTGGTGCAGTTGAAAGCCCAGTGTTAATTTCACAGGATTTATAAACTCTGCTGATGTTCAAACAATCCACAGAGCAAGTGCACTGACATGACAGCTCTGTTCAAAACAAGCCTTGTTTGCTTCCCTTTGTGTTAAAGCTGCTCCCATCTGCCAGGGCTCTGCTGGCACCGCACTGTGAGTGGCAAGTGCATTTATTATTGTAGATGGGGAGAGACAGATAACAACATACATTTCATTGTTCTGGGCTGTATCCTCTGCTAGAGGGGATGATTTGTGTGTCCATTAATTGCAGATTATACAACTTGAACTAATGGTTAAAGGAGAATGCCAAGTAAATCTGTCATAAAAAATATTGTAATCGTTTTTTTAATGTGCCTTGCCTTAGATTACTTTAGTTGCCACCACTGTACCAAAATGACCTGCCCCACTGTCCTCTACTGCATCAATGTGCACTACCACACTTGCCAGTGCCAACATGTACTACCCAACTGTCTGCCACTGCAGCAACTTGCACTACCACACTAATCACCACTGCACCAACATGTACTACCCAACTGTCCGCCACTGCAGCAACTTGCACTACCACACTAATCACCACTGCACCAACATGTACTACCCAACTGCCCGCCACTGCAGCAACGTGCACTACCACACTTGCCACCACTGCACCAACATGTACTACCCAACTGTCCGCCACTGCAGCAACGTGCACTACCACACTTGCCACCACTGCACCAACACGTACTACCCAACTGTCCGCCACTGCAGCAACTTGCACTACCGCACTTGCCACCACTGCACCAACATGTACTACCCAACTGTCCGCCACTGCAGCAACTTGCACTACCGCACTTGCCACCACTGCACCAACATGTACTACCCAACTGTCCACCACTGCAGCAACTTGCACTACCACACTGATCACCACTGCATCAACACGTACTACCCAACTGTCCGCCACTGCAGCAACTTGCACTACCGCACTTGCCACCACTGCACCAACATGTACTACCCAACTGCTCGCCACTGCAGCAACTTGCACTACCACACTTGCCACCACTGCACCAACATGTACTACCCAACTGTCCGCCACTGCAGCAACTTGCACTACCACACTTGCCACCACTTACCACCACTGCATTAACACGTACTACCCAACGTGCACTACCACATTTACACCACTGCACCAACAGGTACTACCCTCATGTCCGACACTGCAGCAATGTGGACTACCACACTAACCATCACTGCACCAATATGTGCTACCCAACTGTCCGCCACTGCAGCAACTTGCACTACCGCACTTGCCACCACTGCACCAACATGTACTACCCAACTGTCCACCACTGCAGCAACTTGCACTACCACACTGATCACCACTGCATCAACACGTACTACCCAACTGTCCGCCACTGCAGCAACTTGCACTACCGCACTTGCCACCACTGCACCAACATGTACTACCCAACTGCTCGCCACTGCAGCAACTTGCACTACCACACTTGCCACCACTGCACCAACATGTACTACCCAACTGTCCGCCACTGCAGCAACTTGCACTACCACACTTGCCACCACTTACCACCACTGCATTAACACGTACTACCCAACGTGCACTACCACATTTACACCACTGCACCAACAGGTACTACCCTCATGTCCGACACTGCAGCAATGTGGACTACCACACTAACCATCACTGCACCAATATGTGCTACCCAACTGTCCGCCACTGCAGCAACGTGCACTACCACACTTGCCACCACACCATCAACATGTACTCTTGAACTGTCCACCACTGCACCAACACACACTTCCCCAATCACCACCAATGCACCATCACTTACTTCTGCACTGTTGCACTTATTTTATCACTCTCTGCCGATACACCAACATGCACTACTCTACTCAACATCACTGCACAAACATGCACTATTACACTGCCCCTGCACCGATGAGCACTACCCTGCTTGCCACCACTGTGCCACTGCCCACCTCTGCACTGGCCACCACTACCCACCCTGCGCTTCATCACTCTACCCATGAGCACTACCCTGCTTGCCACCACTGTACCAACATGCACTTCTCCACTTGCCACCACTTCACTGACAAGCAAGCTTCTGTGCTGAGATGCAATTACACTTGTGCATCCGTCCCATTTAACAATTGTGTACAATTTTGCTACTGATTTCACAAATGTGCCCACTTTATGCATTTCATTGCCTGTTTGGCCATAAATGATCTGATTAGCATCTCCTTCATTCATGTAATAGAAATGTTTGAGTGTATTGTGAAAAACACTAGCACTAGAAGGCCAAGTCATTTGTTAAAAATACAGACACACTTAGATGCTAAGGTTTGTAAAAGTAGGTGCTAGAAATTGTGTTTTAAAGTCTAAAATGTCACATTAGGGAGATTTTTCTCTACATTTTGTTTAGACCTAAATGCTTTAAAGCAGGCCCCTGTCATTGTCAGGTGTACAACATAGCTAGAGGCTATTCACATGAGATAGTTTAACAGAAGAGAACAAAAATGTATTGTTAGATTGGTCAGGAGTGCCAGTACGCCCCCACTCACTATACAAAACTAAAATAAAATAAAACATTTGACTTTGGATAGAATTTAAACATTACTTTATACTTTTCAAGCTTTTATGTAACTAATTTGAAGAGCACCTTTATGCCGGCGAGCCATTAAAGAGACATGGGGCGAGACAGGCCTGGGATTCAAAAGTATAAAAATGTACAAATGTAAAAATGGGTTCTCCAGTTTCAGATCATGTGTCCTGGAAGAGAGGGGACCTCCACTGGAATGACTCTTTTTTGATGGCAGTAACCACAGTGTGGACCTGCTACAGGGTCACATGACCTGGCGTTTCAGAGCATATGTTATGTAGCCATAGTATCAAGGGAGCTGTGGTCTCCAATTTTGGGGTATGTGTAAACATTTTAGGACCGTATATTCTTCCGGTTTATTGGCTCTCATCTTGTAAAAGTTAAAGTGGAGTTTCACCCGGCCAATTTGAGAATCCGAGAATCTGGGCGTACAAGTTTTCATTCCTTTAACCTAGCGGGTTGAAGGAAAAAAACATAGAGGTCGCGGCAAAAATTCTGGCTACCATTGCCAAGTAATCAGCATTAGATAATCAAAGGTTTTGGCTACTTTTATATCATTGTCTAACATTATGCAGAAAACCTGCATAGAAGCTATATAAATAAATATATATGTGTGTGTGTGTGTATGTCCAAAAATATGTCAAAAGTACTAATACTCAAACATTAGCAGCGCTAGTGCAATACGTGTATATAAAGCCTCTGTGCTTGCATTAAGTTGAAACATTAATATAGACACTAACCAGGCTCAGTGGGAAGACATTACTTTGTTCAATTAGTGAATTGCTACATGCTGAATTGATCTTTTCTCAGTGATGGATATCCTTTTAGGTTGAGTTTTTGTTTACAGTGAATCTTAATAAGTGCTTGGCTAGCATGCTCTTATCCATATAAAATCCATAGCTATACATACTGTACAGCAGATAGAGGATTGGTGTCTTGGCATAAAGCTGCAGAATTGAACACAAATGTATTTTTTCAAAAGACCAACAGATGCCGTAGATTTTACCAGCCTTTGAGACAACAAGGCCACTTTTCAGGATTGATAAAGAGTCCTTGTGTTCCTAAAGCACCCAATGTGTATGGAATGACTTCTCTTTTCAAAGGTATAATTTCTAGGAAACTTGGTTGTTGATGCAATATTTATCATGCATGCAATGTTTGTCTGACTCTACATTTATATATAATAAAGCTTGTTTTCATCCAGTTTGGTATAGATATGAAAACGTTTGTTTTTTGTTTGTTTTTTACAGGTATTTGTAATGTTGGGATTTTGATAAAGCGCAGAAAAAGCAAAGACATATTAATGCAACTTCAATTCTGTTAAGAAACAAAGTGAGTATAGATCTTTCAGAATATCTAAAGTCGACCTGGCATCAGATGTAGGTTTTCATGTTAAGTGCATGCAAGCTAATTAGTGTCCCACTTCAACACTTACTGCTATTTATCACCTCTAAAAGGAATAAAAGTACTCCTCTTGGCAATGCCTTCATCAGATTATCTCTTTGAATTACTGGTGTCTATTTGGATTTGGCATCATCTAAATTCAGCATCATCTTCCTGGACTAAGATTCTGGAACGGAGATGAAACAATTTTGTAAATCTTGGTGCCTGTTTGGTTCATGGCTGTGTTCAAAATATCTGACCTAAATCAGCCCACTGCTGTAATCTTTCTTACCTTATAGTTCGCTAAAGATGTACAATGTTGCAGTAAGAGGAGTGGAGACTGAGGATGTCTTCCTTCCTGCTGCAGACTGAACTTTAGTCAGAAGTATCTAGAAGTGACTTTTCCATGACAAAATTATCAAAGTCCGATTTGTATAATGAAGGGTAGAGTTCAAAAACAACTTTTCCCGTATAGTGTAACATATCAGGAATTAGGGATTGACCATTATTATTTTTTCGGTGCTGATACAATACCGATATTTTGGCCACCTCTCCTGCCGATGGCTGATATTATTTGCCGATATTTTGTACATTTTTAGATAATTTTTTTTACACTGTCCTTTTTGACATTTTTGGTTTTATCACTGGTATTGCTGTCAAAAGGAATGTTAACATCCCTTGTAACAGTGAGACCTCGTACACACGACCGGACATGTCCGCTGAAACTGGTCCGCCGACCAGTGTCAGCGGACAGATCCGATCGTGTTTACAGGCTAGCGGACAGATTTCCAGCGGACAAATGTTTCTTAGCATGCTAAGAAACATGTCCGCTGGGAAGCTGTCCGGCGGACACGTCCGCTGGTTAGTACGTCTAACCAGCGGACAGAAATCCTGCGCATGCGTCAAATTGATTTGACGCATGCGTGGAAGCATTGAACTTGCGCGATAGAGAACGTTGGTGTCGTCTACGTCACCGCGTTCTCTGTCCGCGCGGATTTCGGTTTGATGGTGTGTACAGCCATCAGACCGAAATCTCCCAGCGGACATGTCCGATGAAAACAGTCCGGCGGACCGTTTTCATCGGACTGTCCGCTCGTCTGTACGGGGCCTAATAGGCATTGACAGGTACTCTTTATGGAGCGATCGGGGGTGTGTAGGACCCCAAACCCCTCCTCTGAACTTGAAAGTATTCAAAACGTCAAGATCAGCGGTTTTGAATACTTTATTTGTAAAAAACTGGTGCCTTTTAAGGTGGCAGTAATCTGGGAAGCATCGGCTTTGTTCAGTTCTTCGGCCAGCCGGCGGACAAACCGGCTGGTTGCTCGGGCCTCCCGCTGGAATAGGAGAGCCCGGGCGAGCGATGCGGGGGGGGGGGGCTCCCCTCCTCCTCCTCATAACAGCCGAGCCGTATCAGTTGTTATTACAATAAAGCAAAACCCTTGAAGCAATATTGTCAGTTTTTTGACCGATACTTCTAAAAAAGTGAGTATCGATCGATCCCTATCAGGAATGTATTCATGTAGGTTTAAACAGTTACTGAAAGGTCCACTTGGAACAAAGCATGTTGAACAAATTTTTATTATCTATTTAGTTGTATTTCTCATTTTCTTCTCCTAGTCTCCCAATAGACAGACAGTAGTAAAAAATTGTCAAAAGTTCTAATTCTCTGCAAAATTTGGAAGAGCTTTAACCAGTGCATGGTCTGTTTAGCAGATCAGGTGATCAAATCATCTGCTGCTTTTGCATTTTTTAGGCCATGGATGGCAATTAAAAGTTTTGCCTCCTTTTCTTAATGTTATCATGTACATCATTAAAGTGATTTTAAAGTCTATTTTTTTTTTAAAATAACAAACATGATAAACTTACCTGCTTTGTGCAATGGAGATTCACAGAAAAGAAAAAAAATTCCCTGATGCGCACAAGCGAGCTGGATGAAGGAATCCTCCCTCTGTACTATTATATTCTGACAGTGGAGACTTCTGCGCTGTTATAATACACAGATTAGCGCTGCAGCTGAATGGCTGCAGACGATGATCGAATGGAAATTTTCTAACATCCCCTTTGACAAAAGTCGAATCTTAACTCAACTTCTGTCAAGCGGGAACGGCCATTGATGGATCAACATGTGGCTGGTCTCTGCTGAACTGGACACATTTCCATCCGTCTATGACCAGCTTTAGTCAATGGCCTACAGTGAAGGTAGCAACCAGTAAGAAAAGGAAACTATTAGGACTCTCCATTGTGAGCAGTAAAGTTTTTATGGTTTCCACTGCCAAACTAGAAGACGGTAAGTTTTATATAAAAAAAGTATATTGTATATTGGAGTATTGTTGGTTGTCCAACATACATAGCGTTAGATCAGCCTTTCTCGACCGCTATTAATATTCACTATATCTACAGCTGATGGTACGTTAGCATGATTGGCAGTGGAAAGAATGTTCTTTCTATTTGTGGTCAGTAAAAAATGTCTAAAAAGATTATTGGTGTCACTGGTTACTTATATGAGAGTCAGAAATTTCTCAAAGCTCAAGGGAACCCTTAGCAACCTGTAGAGGAACCCTAGGTTCCCAGGAATTCTGGTTGAGAAAAACTGAAATAGATGGTGTAGGCTTTTATTCTAGATGTTGTGTGAATTTTTCAGATAATATTTTACTTAGTGTTGCCTTTCCAGCAAGTTCAGAACAGCACATTATACCTTGTTAACGTAACTGAGAGTCTTATTTCTACTTCTCCGCTTCATCAGAGCCTTCCTCTAGTGGATATTTTAGTAATGTCAACAGAGACATTAAAATATCTGTGAGATGATTTGGAGTCTTGGAGATCATGTGGCCAACTTCTTTACTACTGTGAAGGAGCTGCTTGTCTGCATGTCACCTGCCGAGCATGACAGAACGGCGCTATGACATAAATAATATGTGCTCCCCCCCCCCCCCCTGCTCATTATAGCAAGTGAGGTCATTTTATTGTGCAAGGGGGGTTGTTCATACACAAGTTATGCAGACAGAAGAATTTCTTTCCATATAATGTACTGTAATGTTGATACTTGTCTTTGACATAGGAGTGGTTTACTTAAAAAGGTAAACTAGTTATTTTATTCATTTATATTTTGCCCATATATTTTTCAGTGTGGATGTTGTGTTTGTGAGTGTTTTATAGACAGTTTAAACATTTTAAAACTGTTATTTTAATTCTGGGCAGCCACTAATGGGCTGAACCACCCACTCACATGCCATATTTCTTGGGGACTTGAGTGAACAGATCTTCCTGGCCACAGGATGGGAGCTGTTCTAAGTAATGTTGATGCCTTGCAAACTTACCTTTGCAATCATGCTTTTTATTGCTGAGAAATCATTTTGAAAGACACCCCCCTAGCATTCCTGGCTGTGGCTATTATTTGTAAGGGCAGATCTTTCATGTAGCATTTAATCCCGGGAAACCATCTGCCCTTAGCTAAGGCATGCAGACAGGAGGGTGCGCTTAGCTGAGAAAACCTCTCCTCCCCTTCTGAAGACTTCTGAGATGTATGATATCTTTTGCCTAGGCCAGAAATCAGGAAGCAACTGAAGAAATGTAAAAAATAATAAATTAAAACAACTAAATATGATCTGCTATCCTATCCATTTACTAATGCTTGAGGTATAAGGATTACAAATAGTCAATGTTAATTGAGAGAGTGAAGTTCTGCTTTAAGTCAAAATGGGAATATCAGCTGTGGTAAGCGGATTCCTTCCGAAGTGATACGTTTAATGTGTGAGGATGTCCCTTTTTAAGGAATGGATTTCCTCTTAAAAGAAACCATTTTTATTGATTTTATATGTTCTGAAATGGATGCAGTTGAGACCTAAAAGGTGTTGTAAACCCTCATGTTTTTCACCTTAATGCATCCAACCAGCTGGTTGATCAAACTTGTGACTGTATGTATTGCTTCATTTCTGGTGATTACTTGCAGTCCTATTTTTAAATTTCCTATTGCTCGAAAGTGGTTAAAATGGAATGAAAATTGCCATTTGTATGCGCCTATCTTTAAGTTTGGCTGAGGCAACCATGCACTGGGGCACTAAGATCTGCACAGTCGTTATTTAAAACAAATTAAGAACCTACAGATGTTTGGCTGGCAATGAATAGCTACTGTAAATCATGTGGCTAATACTGGGACTGGGTAATTGATCTGGAACCATAGTGCCATGGAATGTTTTATTGGGTATATTTATGCTCATTCTAATACTTAATCATCCTTCCCAACCAGAGTAATGCTTGTCTCTTTAGTGTAAACTTAAACTTTGAAAGTGTTTCTGATTTTTAAATGCCATACATGGCCTATTATGCACAAGAGATTCTGCAGCTTCAAGCATTGCTTCCAGCAATCAGACATGCCTGCCAGCAACCCTCTGGAGTAAAGGCAATACTTGGAGGGATGCAAAAAATCCCAATAGTGTTTTCAATCTCTCCTTACAGTGAAAAATATGATAAATGTGACATATGCAGGAAAAAAATATATATATTATATTACAAAAAGTATTGGGACACCTGCCTTTACACGCATATGAACTTTAATGGCATCCCAGTCTTGGTGACGTAACCAAGCTATCCCTCTTCAAAGTAAGGCAGTATATAGTCGTGCGACGATCCTTAAGTGGTAATGGACCTTGCTTTGTTCACTAGTGCGCAGTCATGTTGGAAAAAGTAGGGGTATATACACAGTATCTTACAAAAGTGAGTACACCCCTCACATTTTTGTAAATTTTTTATTATATATTTTCATGTGACAACACTGAAGAAATTACCTGACCCCTCGAAAGTCCCGCGCTCGGTCCTGAGATCCTCTTCGCCGCTCAGCCTGGCCACTGATTGTCTAGAGCAGATAGATTGAGGCCAGCGCAGCCATTGGCTGGTGCTGCTGTCAATCACATCCAGTGACGTGGCGCGCCGAGGGGTGGGGCCGAGTCATACAGTGAGCGGCTATGGCCCGCTCGCTGTATCACAGGAGCGCGCCCGCAATTACTCACCACCATGCAAGCTCTCGCATGACTGTGGTCAGTACTTGTGAGGAGGACCAGAGACAGCCAACGAGGGACCCCAGAATACGTGGATCGGGACCACTCTGTGCAAAACGAACTGCACAGTGGAGGTAAGTATAACATGTTTGTTATTTTAAAGGAAACATTTTTTTTCCTTTACTAACCCTTTAAGGGGTTCACACCAAACGTTCATGTTTTAGAGACCAGACTCCTTTTGCCTCTTCCTGAAACAAATTGGATTATCTGCCTTGTATTTTCCTCTCAATCCACATGTTCATAAATTATGTATAAAATCATCTTGGAAAACATGATTTATAGAAATCTTTATTAAACTCTCATATAGTGTGTATACTGTTACTCTATTACTGTATGTATGTGTATATATATATATATATATATATATATATATATATATATATATATATATATATATAAATATATATATATATACATATATATTAAAAGTATTCCACCAACTATAAATAAGACAAAACTGTCCATTCAAGAAATAAAATACAAACCGCGCTGATGTTGAGTGACAGAATTGGCCAACACCACCATAAATTAAGTGATAGATGAGAGACACAATAAATGTGTTTCTAATAATGTCCAAAGAGGAGTCCTTAAAGAGAATAGCAGTGTGCACCTTCCACCACACTCTTCTAATCCACCACATGTGAACACTCGCCCCTTCGGGGTTCAAACTCACCAGAAAAAAATGAATTATTGGCGTTTCAATGAATATCAATCCATTAACCGTGAACCTCTGCAGGCTGCATCTACCAAGGAGCCATTTGCAAGGAGGGAGCCTCAGATGAAACAAATAAAAACAGAGGAAGCCAACATAGCGTAATCCTGTTTTAATTGTAAAGTAGCCCCTAACACCAAGCTCCCCTATACATTAAACGTACATTCAAATATAAAGAAATGAACATTGAAAAGATCACCAGATCCTAAATGCGATCAGCATCTCCCGCTTAAGCCACAGTTTGGTTCCAGGTAGTGCGATGCTTCCTAGTCCCGCTTCGTGGAATGCAGGAGTCTTTTTCCAGCGTGTCGGGTAGCTCACGCCCTGACTAGTTTCGTCACTCGCTGACTTGTACGGAGGTCGTGGCTACACGGCTGACTCCGCTCAATAAAATCCTCCCTCTCCCTCCGCACGGACCAATCAAGGCTCGCCAGGCGCAACCATAGGTGCACATCACGCCGTGGTGATGTGTATCCAAGACGGTTCTCACTATGAGCGGGGAGGAGGGTCAGATCTATAACACCACACAAAATAGATAACGTTCTGGGTACTTTTCCTCATATAACTAAGAGGTTCATGTATAACACATTTAAACCTCAAATTGATTAGGATCAACTAACTTAATAAATATAAAATGACATAATAAATAAGGCAATTCATAAAATGAGTAGTTGCAAAATAGATACCACAGACAATAACGTTAAACACATAGCCTTAATAATAGTACTAAACGTTTAGCATATAAATTCATCAGTGGGAATGATAAACATATGAAAAAAAAAATATATATATATTGATAATATGATATAATATATAAAATAGCTCATAAGTCATATAGGTGAAAATACCAAAAGTAGATTGTACTCCACACCGATAGTATAATGTTTGAGATGTCAATTAAAACAAATATTAAATCTAATAATCACTTATAAAACAGTTTATATCTAAATCCACATTTAACCCCTTCGGGCATAAAGTGTCAACGGAGAATATACACTGATTTTCCCGCCTGGAGAGGTCTCTGACGAGGTTAGAGCCTCTCCAAGTGGGTTTCAGGTGGTCTACTCCCCAAAATTTGAGACCACTGGGGTTCTGATTGTGAAAAAGCTTGAAATGAAGCAACATATTTTGGTCTTTAAAACCAATAAGAATGTTTGCGATATTTTCAGCAATCCTTATTTTAATTTTTCGTTTTGTGCGGCCTATATAAATTAGGCCGCAAGGGCACTGAAGAGCATAGACTACATGTGAGGTATTGCATGTAATGAATTCTTTGATGGTGAATTCTTTATTGTTTGAAGACAAGCTCGACACCTTCTGCAAGCAAAAAACCCATCTCTATCCTAAAAGGAAGATGGGGGGATCTATAAATTTACAGACTACCTTGTCCGCAAAGATGGCCCTCCAAGGCCCTCCGATAAACAAATCATGGTTTAGATGGCAATCAAGAGCACATGCCAATGAGTGGCAAAGATCGCTTCAACCTCTCTATACTGAGAGTGGAAACCTGAAAAAAGTTCCACTCACGAACAACATTTGTTACAGGCCTATTTGCTTCACACAGTAGGTTTTCCCTGGGTGCAGAGGATAGTTCCGAAATAATGGAATCAAGAGATTCCTCTCGATAACCCTTTTCAGTAAACTTATCCTTTACAATTTGAGACTGCAGTAGAAAGTCGCTGTCCTCTGAGCAGTTTCTTCTGACTGGCCCTTAGGAATATTCCTAGGCCACATCGAATGGTGGCCACTGCTAATAGGTAAATAGCTGTTAGAGTCGGTGGGCTTGAAGAATACTTTCGTCCCCAACCTATTGCCAGTCCTGAAAATATCAACATCGAGAAAATGTATATTGACCAGACTATATTCGCTAGTCAGCTTGATGTTATTTCCATTATCATTCAATTCCTCTAAGAATAGTTGTAATGTGTCCGAGCTTCCCTCCCAGATGAAAAAAAGATCATCGATGTATCTTTTGTAAAGTAGCAAATGGGGGCGGGCTTTGGCGAATATAGTTTTGTCCTCCCATTCCCCCATGAAGAGGTTTGCTATGATGGGGGCAAATAAAAATATGTACTGTATATGCGGGCGTAAGGAATAAAACCCCCTGTTCTGAGAGGCAGCACATAATTTGCGTATATATATTTCCTTTTTGACTTGCTTGGTGTGCAAGGAACAACTTTATTAATTTTGCAATGATAACTACATAATATCTAAATATATAATATACTTATCCTTTAGGCCTCTTCCACAAGAGGCAGACTCTGTCGCTACGGAGTCCGCCGGCTCAGCGGAAGATCTCTCCGCTGATCTCCGCTTAGCCGGTGGATGACAAGTCCCTCTCCTTTCACTGAGCAGGGAGGGGCTTGTGCAGCACCGCTGTCTCCTATGGAGAGATCTGATGAAAACGGACTGCATGTCCGTTTTCATCAGATCTCACCCAATCCGATCCGCCATGGACAGATGGGGACGTATCGCCATCCGTCTGATTTTGGCGGATCAGATGTCAGCGGACATGTCTCTGCTGACATTCGACGCTCCATAGGACTGCATGAAGTGGCCGTTCAGGTCCGCCATCAAAACTGACAGGCGGACCTGAACGGTCCAACCGTGTGAAAGGGGCCTTAACACAGAGATTCTTCAGCAGACTGCAAAAAACTATATGTATAATTCTTTTGATTAAAATAAAAGGTAGCAGTCACTTTACTACATGTGCCAAATTTTCCTTCTGGTCACTGTACCGTGTTTGCACTGTCATAAGGGTCATGATGAATGTGCAGGTTTTTTCTAATGTCCTTGTGTGTTCTTATATGTTTAGTTACATCAATTACAGGAAAACACACACACACACCAAATTCTGCAGCAAAATAAATATGCTCTTACACCCAAAAGAAAATAAACAGACACGTTCACATACCACACACACAAATGAAAGAAAAATAAATAAACAGAAAGAGAAACAGTCAATTCTAATCCGTTTATTTTCTTTGCCTAATGCTAGCCTTTTGCTTCTTTTCATTTCAAATTATTTATACTTGCATACATTTCTGTATTAGATAGACTGTGTATAATCATTAATCAGTAAAGATATAAAGGTTGCTGCCAGTGGTGTTTTTATATAATTAAACCCTGTACCTCCATCACCAAAGCCAAGCAGACTGGATGACAACAGTCTGCCTCCATTGAAAATAAATCTCAGCATCAATGCTAACCCCAAGCCCTCCATCCCTCCAGCCAAAGAGATGTTTTGAGACCTCCTGAGGACCTTGGCATACTTTAAAAGGAGCCTCCTTGCCCTACCCCTTCCTACACCCCTAGCAAATTCTTTTCTGTCTGACACCAGCATTTTGTGTAGGGAGATATGGAATTGTAATTACTTTATTTTCAATAATAGTGCAAGACGTCTTTGGAAAAATAAACATTGGGGGGATTTCCTAGGATGTGATTGCTGGAGATCATTGAGTGGGCCTGACTGTGACCACCCACGGCACGTGTTGTTTTTTTGTGTTTTTTTTTTTCTTTTACACAGAATTTCCTTAAAGGACCAGTGACCCTAAAGTGACTTTTTAAAAGTACCAGATACGCTCACCGGACACTTTTATTAGGTGCATCTGTTCAATTTCTTGGTAACACAAATTGCTAATCAGCCAATCACATAGCAGCAACTCAATGCATTCAGGCATCTAGACGTGGTAAAGATCAAATTGAGCATCGGAATGGGGGAGAAAAGGTGTTTAAGTGACTTTGAACGTGGCATGGTTGGGCTGGTATGAGTATTTAAAAAAACTGCTGATGTATTGGAATTTTCATGCACAACCATCTCTGGGGTTTACAGAGAATGGCCGGAAAAAGAGAAAATATCCAGTAAACGGCAGTTGTGTGGACAAAAATGCCTTGTTGATGTCGGAGGAGAATGGGCAGACTGGTTCAAAATCATCCAAACGCGCTCATTCCTGTCTTTATGGACCATTCTATTTATTTCTATAAATAAATAAAAAAGTGGGGGTTGCCATCCAGGGCCCTGGGGAGCTTTGGGCCCTTTAATAATAATAATAATAATAATAATAATAATAATAAAAAAAAAAATATATATATATATATATGTATAAAAAAATAGGGGGCACCTCCGGGCCCCTTACAAAAAAAGGGGGTTGCCATCCGGGCCCCTTACAGGTTTACTGCCTGTACCCCCCTGATGGCGGCCCTGTTCAATGGGCTCGGCCACCCATGATTAAAAGCTCTAAACCTCCTATTTCTCTTCAAAAGGCTATACAATCACTTTAATCCTAAACCATGCCAACTGCTATTACACTGTCCAATGAAACAAAGTCGGTGACCAAGATGCCAATTTTTAGATTTAGTGGGTAGAAGGTTTGCTGTGTGCATTCCCATGATACCATCTTTAGTCTCAATATCCAGCTCTAAAAAAAGCTTCTTTTTTTTTTTGCCTGCTGATAATAGAAGCTCTTTCTCCACTCTCTCATATTTTTGGACAATAGTACAGTTGAGGCAAACTGTCAGTGTTTTTATAGATGGCAGGATTATGCCAGTCTGTTTGTCTGGTGAGTGCAAATTACTATCCTGTCAGCAAGTGTTAATGCCTGTACATCTGATATCCTGCTTTCCTGGCTACTGATAATGAAAAATGATTTACTGTGTGATCAATTCCTCAAGGCTGCTCTGTTACATTTACAGGATTGAGACACAGAGTAATATGTTTTCAACAAGTCTAGTTAGAGAAGGGAGACTTGGTTATGCCTTCTGTGACACCAAGGTTTAATGAAAAACTCTGATGGTTTATGTTAACCTATCAGAGCAAGAGAAGCTTAAAAAGATGTCCATCTTGTTGACGTTTAAAGATAATGGCACACTTAAATTTAAAGTGGTTTCTAAGACTAAATACTATGGGCCAGATTCAGATACATTTGCCCTGGCGCAGCGTATCAGTGATACGCTACGCCACTGTATCTTACCTGGCGGAATTTTGAATCCACAGCGATTTCGCGCCGTAAGATACGGCGGCGTAGTGTTTTTCTAGCGACGTATTTGAAATTGGGCGGGTAGGGGGCGTGATTTATTTAAATGAAGCGCATCCCCGCGCCGCTTGAACTGCGCATGCTCCGTTTTGAAATTTCCTGCCAAGCTTAGCGCGAAATGACGTCGCACCGACGTGATTTTTTGAACGTCGACGTGAGTTACGTCCTTTCCTATTCACGGACGACTTGCGCAAAAAAAAAAATGTAATTCGACGCGGGAACGACGGCCATACTTTAACATGGCAAGTCTAAAGATAGGCCAAGAAATAGCAGCTTTACCTATACGCCGGGAAAAGCCGACTAGCGACGACGTAAGAGAATGCGACGGCTGCGCGTACCTTCGTGAATCGCCGTAAAAAGCTAATTGGCTTCCCTGACGCGGAAAACGACGCAAACTCCACCCAGCGGGCGCCAAAGTATTACACCTACGATCCGAAGGCGTACGAAGCCGTACGCCTGTCGGATCGAAGCCAAAAGCCGTCGTATCTTGGTTTGAGGATTCAAACTAAAGATGCGACGCGGCAAATTTGAAAATACGCCGGAGTATCAGTAGATACTCCGGCGTATTTCTTCTGTGAATCTGGCCCTTTGTTCTCTTCTCTTTTATTCCTTATGGTCATGCAGTGCCAACATACTACACAGAACATTACAGAGTACATACCCTTGTATCAGTGGAGTGCCTAAGATGAACTCATGGTCTGATATTAAACAGACGCTAATTATCATACCAGAATATTTTAGGTTGTCAGAGCAAATACAGATAAACACAAGGACAGCATGCAAACTCTAAGCAAATAAGGAGGATGGTGGGCACTGTAAGGCAAGAGTGCTAACCACGTAGACAAGTCTTTCTCAACCAGGGTTCTGTAGAACCCTAGAGTTCCACTGGAGCTTATTGGGGGTTTCCTGATCAAAGAACACTTTACCATGGACTGTAGATACAAAAATTATTAGCAGGGGTTCCCTAAAGACTAGAAAGTTATTTCAAGGGTTCCCCCACATTAAAAAAAGGTTGGGAGTGGCTGGCCTAGACCATACTTTGAGTTACCTATCCGCATTAGTTCATGTTCCAGTTTAATGATTATCATTGCAACCTATGCAAATACTGTAGCAAATGTGTATTCTATGCAAACTTTTACAATGATTCTGCGGATACGTCAAGTTGTCTTAAAACAGAAAGAGGATGATTTACAAAAATAGTTGAGAATGTTCACACAATATAAAGATAAAGATAAAAGAGCAGGGCCAGGTTCACACTAGTACAACACACGCTCCGGCATTGGGAGCACATGTCGCATGACGCAATGATTCCTTATGAGAGCCATCTTAACTGGTCCGACACAAGTCGGTCCGACTTTAAAAAAGGTTCCTGCCCCACTTTGGTGCTACTTCTGCCTATTGAATATCATTGAAGTCGGATCAAAGTCGGATCCTTGTCCTAACCATCTGACTTGTAACATCCGACATGGTGATTACAGCTGATGCTATACAAGTCACTGCTGCTGAGAAATCAATGGTTTGTGATGTTCACAGAACAGTAATAACAGCCATGGATGGAGTCCAAGCTGTGTGTAAGGGGTGGGGGGTATAATTGAACTTTTCTCTTATTCTAAAATTACAGTAAGCTAGAATTTTTTTTTTTTTATGGAATAGCTGCTTTGAAAGCCCATATATACTCTGATAGCATGGCCTGAAAGGCCGCTACTAGACTTATTTTAGTGCAGGTATTGCATGTAGATTAGATGCCTCATAAATATGAAAAAAAGCTATAGAAATGAAGAAAATGTGTGAACTACTTCCAGAACAGTCCTACAATCCATTGACATATTCCACCGTAGAGTTGTTAAATGTTGCGGTTTTAAAATCATTGGTGGATTAGGGAGAGAATACATTTATTACAAAGTTGTGTTAATGTCTTAGTATGGAATGAGCAGAATTTCCTGTCATGCCTGGCATCACTGTTCACCTTCATTATTATCATTTGGTTATATGCCACCACTGTTTTCCTTACATTTCGGCTCATAAGGACATCTGAAAATTTGCAGCTGTATAAACTTGTCATTTCCTGCCGGTAAATGTAAAGTATCTAGAATTCCTGCTGATGGCTTAGTGCTACCTTTTATGTGCTGTGCTGAAGGCATTAAAAAGATTGTTTGGAAAGCCTGATTTAGTTTTTGGAATGACTGAGGCTAGAGACTGGTCAAAAAGTACCTGGTGTACAACAGAAGACACAGCAAAAGTGGTACGTTTTTTATTTAGTTGGAAATAGCACACATACTTTATCGCCCGCCTTTTTGTGTATACTCTGCATTATTAGTTATGATTTTTAATGCCCAGTCTTAAAGGGGTTGTAAAGGTAAAACATTTTTTCCCTAAATAGCTTCCTTTACCTTAGTGCAGTCCTCCTTCTCTTGCCTCATCCTTCGATTTTGCTTTTAAATGTCCTTATTTCTTCTGAGAAACCCTCACTTCCTGTTCTTCTGTCTGCAACTCCACACAGTAATGCAAGGCTTTCTCCCTGGTGTGGAGAGAGCCTCTTAAGGGGGGAGGGGGCAAGCAGGAGTGTCAGGACGCCCACTAACACACCGCTCCTTTCTCATTGACAACCAACGACCAGGGTTGTTGGGAAGAGGCCCTGTCCTCATCAACATGGGGACAGGGTGCTTTGGGGTGTGGGGGCCGCAGGGCACCCCCCTGCCACCAAAGCACCCACCCCCCCATGTTGAGGGCATGCGGCCTGGTACGGTTCAAGAGGGGGGGCGCTCACCCGTCCCCACCCCTTTCCTGACCGGCCAGGCTGTGTGCTTGGATAAGGGTCTGGTATGGATTTGGGGGGGACCCCCACACCGTTTTTTTTTGGCGTAGGGGGTTCCCGTTAAAATCCATACCAGACCCAATGGCCTGGTATGCTCATGCTTATGCCGTTTTTTATTTAAAATTTGGCGTGAAGTTCCCCCTCATGATCCCTGTTCAGAATGCAACACGTGTACGAATCAGATGCGTTCCCGTAGAAGATAACGGGCCTGAATTTGCACCTGAGCCGCACGGCAATGCACAGTGCGAATGGAATGCATTGCACATATGTGAACCAGCCTCATTAAAATCAATGCATTTTATAATGTTATGTGAATTGGATGCGGTTTAAGCCGCAACCAATTCGCATAGGTGTGAACCTGGCCTTAGACTAACTTCCTCTGTGTTGAGAAAAAGAAAAATGGTCATTCACTAACAGGTCTACCACCTCTGGCTTTTTGGTGGAGCTGTAAATCCCAGTACTCTCCAGTCAGAAAACAGGGTATAATTCCTTCACTCCAGAAAAGGTGCTAAGACACTTGCTGATTTTTCAGACTTTTTTTCTCAAAACATCTCCAGAATAAGAAAAAGGCCCTCCCAACAACTGTTTCACATGGGGCACCATGCTTTGTCTAGGCAGTTTGGTACCTGGAAGCACCTCAACACCCTTTCTTAAGAGTCAGTGAATAGTGAATCCTGTGTTCACCATACAAAACAACTGCCACTGCAGTAAAACATTTCTACACTTAGCAACTACATTAATATGTAGTTGGATGTATCAGTCAGGCTCTGGCTTGTTATGAGATGTCTCATTAAGCAGTTTCTAGTTAGAGATGGTAATGAGACTTGTTTCTTGTCAACCACTGCTTTTGCTTTCATATTCTAAATGGTGCTGATTAAGAAGGAGCAGTAATTGGTCCTCTCTACTCTATAATGTTGGTATTTAGTTGTATCTATTGGGTTCTTAGCTAGCTATACAGAGATTGGAGATTAAAAATAACTCCTGGAAACGGATCTGAATGACTCTTGACAAGGGTTTTATTCAAATTTTTCCTAAAACATTATACACTCCATTGTTGTGTGCCCACAAATCTGAACTATTTCAATAACATCTTGTTCACAAATCCCACTTGATCCTTTTTTAATGGGACACTAATCTCATTACACGTGGTGCTAAAGTTATTTATACTTTCAGGATGGCATATGGCCCTGTGACATCTAAATGTGCTAATTTCTATCACTTGGAGACAGCCTGGTCTGTCATAAGCTTGTTTACAAACCAAGGACATGCCGTTCAGGAGGCGTGAGAGGATCTCCGACATTCCTCACCTAGATCTGTTTCCAAATAGCCCCAGTGATAAAGCACATTTAGGAAACATCTCAAGACAAAGTTATGTCCATTATAAATAACCAGAAATCTTGTGTAAAAGTAGCTATACCTGAGCACATTGTACCACCCAGGACTTTTTTTTTCAAGGTGCTTACAGACCGGAAATGGTTATTTGACATGTAGGTGCTGGCTAATCTGTTGTTGCAAACCAGTATACATTTTCCAAGAAAATCCAAGCTTGCTGATTTCTAGAGGATATCTGGAGCAACTACAGAGCATAGATTCAGTATGTCTTATAGCCAAGCCATTAACTTGTCAGATCTGATAACCATTAGTTTGTGCACGTGGGCACATTTTGTTTACTTGTGAGTGTTCAGATCTAAAGAAAGAACTGGCCACCTTGGATGATATATAATGTGTCTCTTATGATGTGGGTAGTATGGCAGGTTAAAGTTTAGTCACCTTATCAATTTGTGGACAAGGATGCAATTGTACAAGAGTCACATATTTGCACCAATATTGCCCTTCAATGATCACACCATGAATCCTGTCTACAAGGCTCACTAATGGCAGAATAGGTCTAAGATTACCTTGTTCAAATATTACAATCGGTACAAATGATCCAGATATTGCTTCTGAAACCTGCCAGTGTAAAAATGTATGTGTGACAATGGCTTTGCATGGCTGTTGTCCAGGCCAGGCCTTGTCAAATGACCCTCTCACCCAGTTTTTCAGCCTGCTCGTAGTGGAACTCTATTAAAAATTGGTCAGATAACAGTTGAGATCCAGATCAATGTTCAAGCCTGAGGGCTGGAGGGTCTCGAGTTCAAAAATCAATCAGGTTTAGTTTTGTGATATTTTGATTTTCTTATTCTCTCCTCCAGTGACCCTTAATTTTGTCTATTCCGTTTTTCAAATATTTTAAACATATATTTTTTTACCACATTTTTATATGTCAAATTGGTGCCTTTTATCTAAAAGTATTAGAAATGTAATTGTATCCGTAATTATGTATACACTGCGATCTGTGTGGACAAAACAGTACAGTAAGAAGTGGTTCTATACCATTTCATTGTATGTTTACATCTATTACAATACCTGGGCTTCAGTCCCCAGTATCTAACCAAACATGGCCGCTGTGTGCATCCACTAGGGGATGGTCTTCTGTCCCCAGATCACACCAAACATGGCCGCCGTAGCACAAGATATCAGACACTAGAATACCTGGGCTTCTGTCCCTGAAACCCACCAAATATGGCCGCCGTAACACAAGACGCAGTGTTTGCAATAAAAGAGGAAGTGATTGTGTCGTTCAGGACGCTCCAGATGACGTCAGAATGACGAAACCGGTCGAGCGATCCGACAGAACGCCACTAATACTTCCGTTTTCTGCATGCTAAATCAATGCTCTGTTGATTCAACAATATTGTGAGTACCCATTTGTTTTACTAATAAAAACAGATTTTTAAACGATACTACACTATGTTGGCATACACTGTGAACGCTGTATACCTCAAGAGGGGGTACGAATCTGGTGAGTGCGGTCCATATAAGAGCACAGATTGGAGTGGATCACCGTGTGAAGCATATAAATAGATGTTCATAACAGCACAAAGCACTTTCTCTAATAACTTTATTTTTTAATTAACTTAATAGCGGCACTTATTTAATTTTTCTTTGTCATTGTTCACACATTTGGAGTGGATATCACAAGTAATGTAGCACTAAGATTCTATTTATTTGGATCACTTGGGACTGCGTACATCGCAGCTGCTAATTTATTTTCACATTGTTATTATTTGTTATATATATCACTAGTATAGTTCCTTTAAAATTGAGACCTTATTTATCAATATACACTAATATTTGAATATCTATTATTGTGCCTGTAACAATACCCAAAATATCAACACTGTATTCCACAAAGCTAGCGCCATTCCTACTCCCTTCCTCTCCAACGTTTTGGCATATGGTCTGGTCGTGTCCGAAACTCCAGCCCTACTGGGAGGCTGTTGCCTCCGCATTGACTGACATGACTGGAACGTGCGTTCCGACTGACTCCAAAATCAACGCTCGGTTTTACCCTGGCAGGACAAGTGCTCTGACTACGGACCCCCCAGTGGCTGAGTGTGACTGGTGTGCCCGCTCTCTAGAGGTTGTTCCCCCCCCCCCTTTCTTTAATCCTATGACTACACTACTTGTATGGGTTGTATGAGCTACTACTACTTGTATGGGTTGTATGAGCTACTACGAAGTTGCCAGCAGGAACTGATCTCTAGGTACGACCGGCTTTATGGAAGGGGTGAAACCCCCGGATGTAATACCTTTTCACTTCTGATGTTTTTTTGTTTTTTTTCCTCCTGTAGTTTTGATCTGTAATTCGCTGCACATGCTGTAATTGATTGCTTTGTAATGCTGATTTGTCCAATAAACTTTTCTGTTAAAAAAAAATTAAATAATAAAGTCACAAATGCTGAAATCACTGACCGAGACCTTCATTGACTGCAATACATTTTTTCTTCACAACGAAAACACTGAGGGTGATCCTGTGTCTGCTACAAAAATGCGTGTGTGTTATAGCTAGAAGGTTGATGAAAACAGATCTGTTGTAATGGAAAGGATTGTCGGTTGCAAATGTTTCTTGGATTCAAAATACGTTTCAAATGCGGATAGTCAGACGGCAGTTTAAATTGTAAACGCCTTTGGTTCATCCTTACACTTTTGGAACGTGTACTACTGTTGGTGTCAATATCCAGATCACTTGCCAGCTATTTTGGAATCTGTCCATTGAAACCTAAGCTTTGTATGTTGGTCTCCTACTTGCTAATGAAAATATTCCTTTGACGCTGTCGATGAGTCTTTTCTTCTGTTTACTTTGTTCTGCTAATCTGTATCTATCTTGCGGACACTTCTCATATTCTAGATACTGGGCCACCGGCTGCATTAGAGCAAAGCATCCTACACATGTTGCTTTTATGTCTGGTCGATGTCAAAGTCACAACAATGTCAGGCTGCTAAAAGCCGTGGTTGATTATGAAGGAGCCAGTGACAGGATGACATCACCAAGAAATGAATCTAATTTAGGCAGGGACACGAATGACTGGGGAGGGGGCATTTAAATGTACAGTAGAGACAATTTTCTCTGAATCACAGGTCACTTGTGAGCCACTGGCTTACACTCTCATGCTGACAGGAATTATGCGAGAACAGCAAATCGCATATGAAAAAAGGAACCATGAAAGGTAAGATACCAGAGAATAGATGGGATATGTAATGCAACCTATCACGTCCGTAATTGTTTGTGGTAGTTCCTACAGACAATGATGCAATTTGAATTATGTCTTAGGCCATTTACTGCCAAGTATTGTTTTCATTTCTCATACTGGTTTGCTAACTGAATAGATAACTGATTTTTAAAAAAGATGATCGGATTTCATTGTTTGTTTTGTGTGTGTGTGTTTTATTTATTTTTTTAACTTCTGATCATCATTATAGTGATCAGCAGCTTTTTAAAGTCGGATTCTTGTGCTGAGAGAATTCAACACTTTTTCAGTTTCTGGATTGTTTATCATAAATTATTTTCTTCTATAGTTTATAGAACTATAATGTTTCTATAATGTTTATGGATTTTCAACATTTTACAGGTGTCAATACACATGTACAGAGAAGCTCTATGTTAGTCAAAGCAATTTTTTACTGAAAAGCCTAACAAGGCCTACAATCAACGTAACGATATCTCTTTGTTTTAACATATGTAAGATGAACTAGTGATATTCCATAGCAGGTATAAGGGATTGGGGGATGAAACAATTTAGAAGAGAAAATAGCTGCTATGTTTGGTATCTAGGGGCTTAGGAGGACATTGAGCAAGATAAACCAGCGAGATAAGGAAAAAAAAGGGAGGTGGGAAGAGTTTAAAGGAAGGGAGTAACCAGTGGATTATCTTAAGCCCTTTTCTTAAATGTTGAGGCCGATTTGTAGAAACTACTGATAAAGAAAATATAGAACCTTTTATAGAATGTTAAGGATTAAAACTTGGATTCAGCAAAATCCCCCAAACTTGAGTCTTCTGACTGACACTTACGGTACTTACTTAATAGTACCAAACTATCTTGGCAAGTAAACCTACTGTGAACTAACTCATAGTTTACGTTGTCTTAAGCCTTGGTGTTGGGGCTATTGGGACTTATTGTGAGCATAGCAAAACCCCTAATTACAAGAAGTGTGATACCAGCTCTATTTACTGCATTAAACGTTTACAATTTTCGGTTACACTATAACACTAGTTTGCTTGTTGAAAAAGGCACACATGAGAACTGCCCCCCACCACCTCATCCTTTTCCTTACATTGCTGCCTGTCTTAGCGTGGTCCATTTCACCAAACACAAACTACCTACAAGTTTACCCTTCTTTATTTTGTGATAGGAGTAATGTTTTTCAGATAGTAGTACCATCTCATCTTTCCTGAATAGTGATGTGATTACTGATGTACTATCATGTATGAAGGCATGTGTTGCTTTGCAAGGTTCTGCATAATATGGCCCTGGGCTGGATTTTGCAAAGGCCGTGTATCAGTAACGTCAATATTTTTTTTTTTTTATCTTTTAGAACTTTTTACGTGTGTAAAATGCTTTAGTTTGAAGGGGCAGTCCACCCAAAAGTAACATTTCAATTACTGTATATGTGTGGCTTAGAAGATTCGCCATCCTGCTTCTTGTATCTCTAGGGATAATCCGTGTGGAGATCTCTCCCTCATAGCTCCTGGCTGTCCATCTGGGGATGCACCCATACACTTTTGGTTGTTGTCACTTCTCATTTGTAGCACTGGCTCTTCTACATTTGCACGAGCAATACCTATAGTACCCATGTAACATCCAGAGTAAAGGTAGTCCTTTATTTGTGGTTCCTAGGACAGTTCTACAACAAAATGTTGGTTTTTATTTTCTGAATCTGAAGGTTTTTCTGTTAATGTTCCTTTCTAACAGAGGGCCATTCTCTAAAGCAACCTTTCCTCTTCAATAGTACAGTCCCCCACCTTGTTCTTTTAAACTGTTTATTTACATATTTGCACCCACACAGCTCTTTACAGGGTCACTGGGAATGTATGGCCTGAAGCATGTCATATGTAATCTCTCTCTACTCTCTACTTAGCTGGTCACCAGTCAAATTTATATTTACAAGTCTTGTTTAAATCTGGTAGATGGCCGTGGGAAACTTTTTGTTTTTGTTTAAACTTTCTGTCTGCAACAGGTCTGTAGTGGGTTGATTTGAGAATAGATTACCTACATCAAAAGTAGGATTCTTGGATCACCAGATTACAGACAGAAGGGAGCAAAGTGGGCAGGTACCACTACAGCAATGCTTGGGTGAAAGTCTGAGGTACTAAGCTAGTTAGCTATGCTTCCCATTTGCATTTCAGGGTTCAATTATTATAATTTTTTGATGGCGTATAGCTATAAGGTAACTTGCACACAGATGAGAGGCTGAAAAAATGCAGAGCGTAAAATTTGGGGCATTTTTCTGTGCCCCGGTGAGCCGAAGGTGGTGCATATAGCCTGCCATACATTACCTGGCAGGGGAGACACCATGATCATGAAGGTGGTTCTCCCAGGGCGAGGCTCGGCCATTGCACACTCTAGGCCGTGCTGATCGTGGTTGTCTTCCCTGCCGCTTCTCGGCCTTTTGGCTGGGACTGGGTGTGGTATCTGTCCTTATCAGTTGTCAGCGGAGCGCTGAAGCACCTCCTACATGCAGAGAATGGATGCAATCCAATGACGTCATTGCACCTGGAAGGATGGTTTCAGCAGGGACTACGCTGTGCTGCCCGACAGAATACTGGGGGCCGGCCCATGGTTGAGTCTGAGCCATCTGGAAGGGTGCTCCTGGTGAGGATGGGTACTGCGCTTGGTCTTGGTCTTTTTGCCGAGTTCTAGTCTGGCCTTCTGGCTGGCTGGTGTAAGTGCTATCTCTGTCAGCGATCCGGTTGGAGGAGCTGGTAATGCCCTGTGGTATGACGGGGTAGAGCCATGCAAATCCGCTGGGTTGACGGAGGGTCTGGAGGGGCTAGTATTGGTGGAGGCTGTTATCTGAGTGGCAGTTCTCACCAAGAAAACCTTGAAGGGCTCTCTAGCTGGCAGGGGTGGAGGGCTGCACTGGCCGGTCGGGGGGTCGGATATGGAACGAAAAGCCTATGGTGCATGTGCCCCTGGAGTGGCAGTCCAGGGGTATCTGAAGATCACTGTGTGTGAGGGACACATTGATTTAAGATACCACGGTCACTGCACCAGATACACGCTTTTTTTTAGCACCTGCCTCCTGGGCCAGGCCTTTTGCCTAGGACCGGAGGAATTTTTTATTCCTGGCCGGAGGGCCTGGTCATTGTTTCACCACAATGGCCACTTCTTTCACTCTCCTCTTCACTATCCCTTCCCCCACTTTATTTTATTTAAGCCTGTGTTTGTCACTTTTTTGTCTTTTTTTGTTGTGCACGTTTTGTCACTGTGTGATTAGTAGGGTGCGGGTCCTCGGGCCAGCCCTGAACATCTTGGGAGTGGGTGGACATGGCCTTCTGGCTTAGTTCGCCTGCTCTCATGGGGTCTCCCTTCTGGGGAGCCCCACCTAGTACTGGGAGGGTTCTGTTTCGGCAGTCCCTCCGAGGAAGTTGGGTCCGTGTCGGCTTCGGTTGCTCGGACCACAGTACCTCAGTCCCCGTCTGGAGCCTAACGCCCCGGGGGATCAGGGTTTGGGTCCCTCTTCACAGGAGGACCACTTGACGTTGCGCCCGTCTGCACGTTTTTTTGAACACTCTTTATGTGTGTGCACATTTTTTCTGCACCGGGTGGAGTTTTTTGGGTCATAGGCTTTTCAAATAAAAAAAATATATAGCCTGCCATACAAGTGATTGATTGACTGTACATGGCCATACTATTGTAAACTCCAATGCTTCTGTGCATCTCTGTTGATCTGCACATGCGTGTACATTACATTTCCTGAACGCGAGACTACTACATTTTGGAATATTTTTTCATTATGTAGAATGTTTATATGTATTTTAAATAAAGTTTTCTGTGATATAAAATTATATTGACTGTCACCTCTAGATGCTCATACACGTGGCCTTTCAGGCAAAGGACTTCTCCATCCAGCTTAATATATACACTATTGTTTAGAGCTTACTGCATGACTACAGACTGTAAAATCAAAGCACAGAGATTACCATTGCATCACAGCAGAGAACATTGCTGATCAATCTGACTTTTCACATGACTTTGTTTTCCATTGATATGAATGTACCTTTTGTGTACTAATGCATTTTGGATGCATTTCCTGTGTATAGGAAATTATAGTTTAGCCAATAACCAAGCTGCAGGCAGGGAAATTACATCTCTGTTTTCCTTAATAGCGGTGTAAAGGTTCGTTTTTTTTTATTTTCTAAATAGGTTCCCTTAAATGGGTTGTGAAGGTTCTTCTTTTATTTTATAAATGGGTTCCTTTAAGCTAGTGTATTGTTGGTTCACTTACCTTTTCCTTCGATTTCCCTTCTAAATGTTTTTTTTCTTTGTTTTTAATTTCTCACTTCCTGTTTCTCCTCAGTAAGCTTTCCACCATCATCCGAGTCATGGAAAGTCATTTAGAACAGCTTATTGAACACCTTACTGAGGAGGAACAGGACAAAGAAAGCAAAGAAAAAAAACATTTAGAAGGGAAATTGAAGGAAAAGGTAAGTGAACCAACATCGCACTAGCTTAAAGTAACCTATTTAGAAAATAAAAAACAAACCTTTACAACCCCTTTAAGCTAGTGCATTGTTGGTTCACTTACCTTTTCCTTCTATTTCCCTTCTAAATGTTTTTTTTCTTTGACTGAATCTCTCACTTCCTGTTCCTCCTCAGTAAGCTTGCCCCCATCATCCAAACCGTTGGCTGGGGGTTAGTCAGCGTGCTCGCCCCCTCCCTTGGGGCTACATCCCTGCGGGAAGACTATGTGAACACAGCGTCTCCCCGCAGGGGTGTAGTCCCAAGGGCGGGGCGAGCACTCTGACTAACCCCCAGCCAGAACGGCTCGGATGATGGGGACAAGCTTACCGAGGAGGAACAGGAAGTGAGAAATTAAGACAAAGAAATAAAACATTTAGAAGGGAAATCAAAGGAAAACAGGGATGTAATTTCCCTGCCTACAGCCTGGTTATTGGACAATGGAGGAAAAGTAGCATTACACTGATTGGTCTAACTCTGCTCTCTACTTATGTCAACACATGTCAATACAGTAGTACTGCCCCTTCTTCAACCAGTATGAGTACTGCCATGGAGGATATGGCAGGAAAAGACACATTTTGGTACTTCTGCTAGTTGTATGTAAACATACATTTAATTATGCTTAAAGAAATACACGACTGCTTCAAATGGTATTTTAATATATCTGCCTGGAGCCCAGCTTTAATCTGCTGTGGATTGAAGACCAGAGATGAATTTTAAATATAAAAAGTCAGTGCCAAATTTGAAAACTCTATTCGATTGAATGTATGACTCGTGTTTTGTTTCCACATGTGATTGCAGCTGTAACTGCTGACAGCAGCTTTCTTTATTAATGTCCATAAAGAGGTAATAGTTCCTTGCAGTTGCCATAAATAAAACGTTGGCTATAAATGTTTGCTCATCATATGGAAAGGTTAATTATGATTTATACGTAGAGTCCACTTAGACAGAGTATTGATTCTATTGAGTCATTCCTTTTCATTATAACTTCTGCATTTACAGCAATAATCCCATGTTCATAGTGCATTAGAAAAAAAGATAGAGCTGTTTGATGCTTACAAGAGAGGTTTTACTATGTATTATTCCCTTATAATTGTGCTGCTTTCCAGGGGAGGCTTGTTGTTCACTGTTCTAAATCAGGCACACAGATTAGAAGTTATTGAATATTTAGGAACATTTTTCTTTCCAGACTATTGGCACACTTAGATATGTTTTAAATCTGCTTTTAGTCAGTGTACCTGCTGATCAGTAATGTGGTAAAAACTGTGAGGACTAATGGTGATATTTATTATACAGAGAATCTTCTAGAAACCAAAAGAATTTAAAATCCTTTCCCCATAGCAACCAAACAAATGTTAAAGGGGTTGTAAAGGCAGAAGGTTTTTTATTTGTATGCATTAAGATAAGCTTTCTGTGTGCAAAAGCCCCCCTAACCCTTATCTGAAGGTCCCCTCTATCCAGCAATGTCCACGAGGGTCTCAGCCATCAAAGATTCACCTTCCTGTTTGTCTGAGACACAGCAGTGGTGCCATTGGCTCCCGTTGCTGTCAATCAAAGCCAGCTAGCCAATCAGGGGAGAGAGGGGGAAGGGCCAGGTCAGGGCTCCATGTCTGAATGAACATAGAGAGCTGTGACTCAGCTCGAATGCCCCCATAGCAGGCTGTGGAGGAACTTGTCAGGAGGGAGGGACCAGGAGCACAGAAGAGGGACCTGAGAAGAGGAGGATAAGTATAGCATGTTTATTATTTTTATAGGAAAAACAATTGACTTTACAATCACTTTAAGGAATGGACTGAGAATCAGTTTGGAGGCTCTGGGTCTCTATAAACCTTGTTGTGATATGTCCTCCATGTGTCATTGTGTCACCCACTGTGTAGGGATTATTTGTGTACCGCTAATAAAATAATTTTACAATCTCCTAAATCCACCATGGGTAGGTTAATTGAATTGGAGCTCCTCTTGTGTCATTCTGAGAAATGCGATCTGTGGTGTATAGTAGTAGGAGAGTGTTGTACCATGTTGGCCATTAACCAGCACACAGTTTGGATTTCAATTATACCATTTGTTGGCTAATATTTAAAAAAATGTAAGTCTCCAAAACATGATCAGTTTCTTATAAGTGGTATATACATAATAGACCTGGACTTATAATCCAATACATCTGGCCTTTACAAAGGAGCCGGTATTGCTTATATTATTTAAAGAGACATTTGTTTAGAGAAGGGAAGGGGCTGCAGGTATGAAGTGCAGGCACTCTACTGATTCTCTAAGAACAAAATTCTTCTGTTACAGCCAAATGTCAACTGATCTGACTAGGAAATCTCAGACACTTAAGGGTAGTGTCTTAGTTTACCGCAAAGCAACCCCTCAAATTCCTATTGGCCTGTCACTGTGATGGGCAGGCTTACCAGCCAACAGGAATGTGCAGGAGGTAGGAAAGGGGAGGCAATCTTCTAATTTAAGAGAAAGTGCCAAAGCTGTCAAAACAGACTGAGATTTGGCTGTGACCGAATTACTTGGGAGGCTCCTGCAGGTATGTAAATACACTGCTATACCTTCATAACTTTTTTTCCTACTAGTAATCTTTTTAGGAGTTATTCTAGCTTCTGTTGGCTGCCCATCTGTCAGGCTAACCCCTAGCACAGGTAGTCGAGCACTATAGCTGGTTTCTGTGTTCTTCACCTATAGCAGTCCCCTTTTACATAGGGCAAGCAGGCCCCAGGTTTTATGCACAATGCTATAGTGCCTGGCTACCACGCCAGGGCAGGTGCGAACGGAGCACAGCAAATAGGTACTTGCGATTGGCAGACAGGCAGAATGGTTCAATGACACTCCAGGTACAACGCAAGCAAGGTTAACCATAGTTGGGGTCAATCCGTAGTCAAAAAGGCAGGCAGCGAGAATAGTCTGAGTGGCAATCCAAGGTCATAAAGAGGGGAATCTAAACAGTAGAGAATGACAGACAAACAGGGAGCTTGAAGCATGTGTTACAAATGTTACAAACAAGCATGAGACTACAGGCATGGCTGGCTTAAATCAGGTTTGGTCTCCACCCAGAAACAATCCAAGGTCATAAAGAGGGGAATCCAAACAGTAGAGAATGACAGACAAACAGGGAGCTTGGAGCACGTGTTACAAATGTTACAAACAAGCATGAGACTACAGGCATGGCTGGCTTAAATCAGGTTTGGTCTCCACCCAGAAACTGGCTACATCAATCACATAGCAAGTGGACAAGCAGACCGAAAATGCATCACTGCCAAAACCAGGATGCTGGAATAACACCAGCAGCTATTAAGGAATAGGAGCGCTACACACCAGCATTATTGACATCTGTCAATATTGTAACCTGTGTACATTGTGTTTATTTTCTAATTGTGCACTTAAAGTGATTGTTATTTAAAAAAAACAAAAAAAACATAGCTTTACAAACATGTCATACTTGCCTCCACTGTGCAGCTCGTTTTGCACAGATTGGCCCCGATCCACCTGTTCTGGGGTCCCTCGGCGGCTCCTGCCCTCTTCAGATAACCACCTAGGAGAAGCACTCTCCCGAGGAGGTTACCTTGTGGGCATGCTCCCGAGTCCAGCATTTGCGTCCACAGAAACGAATGCCAGACTCCGCCATGCACCCTGGTGCCCACGCTATTGGATTTGATTGACAGCAGGAGTCAATGGCTTTGCTGCTATCAATCTAGAAAATCAAGAGCCGGGATCCCGTGGAGAGAGAGACAGCGCGTCCCCGCAGAGAGGATGAACGGGCTCAGGTAAGTAAAACGGGAGGGCTGGGGGGGCGGTGACTGCCAAGAGTTTTGTATTAAGGTAAAAAAACATGAGGGTTTACAACCCCTTCAATACTAGTACCGGTACATGATATAGGTGACACCCTCATGTGTGGATCCTCATCTTTATCCTCATGACATGATGGATGTAACAATGCAATGTTGCCTATTTCTCACTAGGGCTTCATTTTGACTCCATAAGAAAATGTTCTTCCATTTAAGATTGGTCATAAAAGACAGGGACACATTCTTCCCAGGCTTCTTTGTGACTTGACAGCTAGAGTTTAAACCAAATGAAGTGTGAGAAGCCCTTCCCATATCGCCCGGATGATGGTTGTATACATCAGGCTGTCATCACAATACAAGAAGAAATAAATAAGTACACAAGTATATTCACTTAGGAATTTGCTTTAATGTTTACTAGGGTTATGTTACAGTATCATTGGGCAGTCATGTATTATGATACTTCTATTTTGATTTCTAAAGGATATATTCGGTTGGGATAATTGTAACTGATATCCTCTATTCAATTTAGAGAGGAACTGCAGTCTGCTTACATAATTTGTAATAAAAACATCTTTGCCATTCTGAAGCTTCCCTCCAACCACTGTGCAGATTATTTTATATATACTGTGGTTCTGTACTTGCCAAATATGCTGCAGAAATCTCCCTCCACTAAGTCTGGCTGCAGCCATTTTTGCTGCCTGTTCACTTCCTGGATTTACACAGACACGCAGGAGGTACACCCCTCCAGGCCTGCAGCTCTCATTGGACCTCTTATGACTCATCCCCCCTCCCTTCCTGACAAACTCTCACAAGAGAGAGAGAGAGCTGTGCATGATGTCATAAGCCTAGGCTTTTTACCAGACAATTCTGTACCATTTTTTGGCTGGAATGTACTATTACAATAAACATTTGTTCTTCATTATATACACTTTGATATTTATGGTTATATCAATGATACATATGTACTATACTTACTAGGGTTGTCCCGATACCGATACTAGTATCGGTATCGGGACCGATTCCGAGTATTTGCGGGAGTACTCGTACTCCCGCAAATACCCCCGATACCAAAATAGAATACTGACCACCCCCGCCCGAGCCCGCCCGCCGCCGCCGCATGCCGCCGTTACGACGCATCCCCGCTACCGCCGACTGTGTAATACGCGCCGGGAACATTACAGCTTTGAAGCTGTAATGATTCGCGCCGCGCATAGACACTCCCCCTCGCTCGGGTGAACTGTCCAATCCCGAGCGAGGGGGAGTGTCTATACGCAGTGCGGCACCAATCATTACAGCTGTTCAAAGCTGTAATGTTCCCCGCGTATTACACAGTCGGTGATAGCGTGGATGCAGGTAAGTGGGACATGGCTGCATGGGGGGATACCGAGTAGGACACAGCAGTGAAATAATGGATGATACTCCATTGCTGTCCAGTCACAGGAAGAGAATGAGAGGTGCAAACTGTATGGCTTGAAAGCAGTACAGAAAAGTAAGGTCACTAATCTGGCTGTGTTATGTGGTAGTTCTATGCAAATACCGGATGGAGAGAAATACAAATCGTTCGGCAGGTAAACATGACTCATACTGTAGTTTGCCTGGAATTCAGCTTTAAAAAGTACTAGTCAGCTATAGATAGCCAAGCTCTAGTTAAACTGAATGCACTGTAAAGCCTCCTTATTACATATCTTTACAAAGTTTTCCCCAAGCATAGGTAAAGCAACAGTCACCTGAATAACCAAGCTAAGCGCCAAATAAAGAGATATAAAAATTAACAGGTGGGGGGGCGGTGATCGAATGGCTGGATATGGGGGGGACATGGCTGGATATGGGGGGGGACATGGCTGGATATGGGGGGGGGACATGGCTGGATATGGGGGGGGGGACATGGCTGGATATGGGGGGGGACATGGCTGGATATGGGGGGACATGGCTGCATTTGTGGGGGGACATGGCTGCATTTGTGGGGAGACATGGCTGCATTTGTGGGGGGACATGGCTGCATTTGGGGACACATTTCAAAAAAGTATCGGTATTCGGTATCGGCGACTACTTGAAAAAAAGTATCGGTACTTGTACTCAGTCCTAAAAAAGTGGTATCGGGCAAACCCTAATACATACCATTGGATATTATTATGGTTTACACAAAATATATATATGTACCTTATTTATTAGTGGATACACGCTTCATATAAAGTCCCATGTTTGTCCCCCCCCCCCCTCATTTGTATTGTATAAGGTATTTACTGGCAGAAAAAAAAATGTACTGTCCAAAGTTAAAACAACAAGGGCAGAAGATTTAATAGATGGAAAGTTTAAAAAATGACTGAAGGTCTGCTTTAATTTATATTCTGTCCCATAGCCATGGGTAGAGGGTCATTTTCAGGTTCTCAAGGTAGGTGCTGCTCATGAGGTGTTGTCTATCAGCACCTTCCATACATATAAAGCCCTACATTTTTGACTCCAGGTCTGCTTTAATAACTGTCTTGTCTTAAATGAAGGTTAGATCGCGGAAGAAAATCAGGCCTAGTGAGTATTTTAATGAATTGACCACAGAGATAAACATTAATCTGTTTATCACTGCTCTCTGCATTAATTGGCAGACCGTCCATTTTTATGACCTCATCTCCCTTGGTGTTGAATGAGCAAGGATGGGATTTTTAGGACTTGGGTAGACAGTGACACCATAAATGGACATTTATTCTGAATAAGGTCCAGGAAGCTGTGCTGGCAGATTTTTCACATACCTTCTAACTTATGAAAGAATATGAAGCTGGCGAAGGCTAAGCAAAGTCCAGCATGAGATAAACATTTGTCTTTTTCCTTTTCCAAACAGAAACAAGCAAACATTGAAGGAGAAAACGTGCACAGCCCTCAGCATGAGTTCTGGTGAGTACATAAGTCACTCTGTACAATAAGTGTATGCTCTTTTCTGCTCTGCATGTCTGTTGTTCTGGAAGTCAGCCATTGATCCAACTATGAACAGCCTCCATGGTAATGCTAATCACTGTGATGTGCATGGTTTGAAATATAAGTTACAGAATATTTTGTATAAAAACCTGATATCCATAACAGTACGATACCTAGACATATGAAAAAGTAATTCATTGCTGCTCAGTAACAACAGGGAAAATAATGATAAAAAAATAATGTGCGCAAAATGTTAAATCTTTTTTTATGTAGTGTCCATTCATTAGATATTCTACACCACATTGCACAGATCTAAAAAAAAAAAAAACATCTATGCCCTAGAACACAACATAGAAAATCCTAAACCATTACCATAGTAGGCTAGGAATAAATAAAGCTCTTATTCAAAGTGTTCATACAGAATTTTTTTTAGAGGTCCAAGGCTGTAAAGACGTAATATCAATACTTGTAGCCTTCAACACAAGTATAAATAAAGGGGAAACTTTTTACAATTTGCATAGATTGTTGAAGGGTTAGAACAACTGTCAGGTTTTCTTGTTGTGGTTTTGGTTCCTGTAAAGCCCTGTACACACGATAGGTTTGTCTTCTGAAAACCGACCGATCGACTGTTTTCATCGGACAAACCAATCGTGTGTGGGCCCCATCGTTTTTTTTCCATCGGTGAAAAAAAATAGAACATGTTTTTAATTTTTCCTATGGATAAAAAAAATTATAGAAAAATCAGATTGTGTGTGTGGAACTCCATCGAACAAAAATCCATGCATGCTCAGAATCAAGTCGATGCATGCTCAGAAGCATTGAACATCATTTTTTTCTGCTCGTCGTAGTGTTGTACGTCACCGCGTTTTGCCACGATCTGATGTTTGACTGATGGTGTGTAGGCAAGACTGATAAAAGTCAGCTTCATCGGCTATGCGATGAAAAAATCCATCGGATCAGATTCCATCAGATATCCGATTGTGTGTAAAGGGCTTTAGGATGATTGACTCCCCCTTTTTTATCCTTTTCTCCTAACAACCAGTGTTACTGGGAATGAAAGTAGAGGTAAATCCAATATGTTGAGCAGCCACCAGAATAGGGATTTAGAGAAAATGTAAATGATTGTTTCTGTGACAGCTATCTAAAAGAGGAAGCCCTCACATTAGAAAGATATCCTTTCAATTTCACTTGAGTCATGGGACAGATGACATAAACAAAAAAACCTAACAATTAAAAAAAAATGTTTGACTTTAGATACGCTTTAACAAACAAAACAAAAACTTGTCTACAGCCACAAATCAGATTCAGGCTTGCATACCCCAGTGATCAGAATTTTATGAATCTAGTTGATGAATTTTGGGAACATATTTGTGTTTTATCCACTTGAAGACCAAGCTGTTTCTGGCACTTTTTGTTTAAATCTGTATTTTATGCTAGACAATTACTTAAAATCCCCAAACATATTTTTTTAGCAGAGACCCTAGGGCATAAAATAACGATTGTTGCAAATTTTGTCACACAGTATTCGTGCAGTGGATTTTCAAATGCAATGTTTTTGGAAAAAAAATATTTTAATGAATTAAAAAATAATATAACACTTAATATATACCCCCATTTTTTGTATACTATGAAGGATGATGTTACACCAAGAAAATGGGATAGCTAACATGTCACGCTTTAAAATTGCACGCACTCCTGGTATGGCGACAAACCACAGTACTTAAAAAAATCTCCATAAGCACCTTTTACAGGTTACCTGTTTAGCGTTAGAGGATGTCTAGTGCTAGAATTATTGCTCTCGCCCTACTATTCACGGCGATACCTCATATGTGTGGTGCGAACACTGTTCACATGCACTGAGGGATGGGGGTGCTTTACTTTTTTCTTTTATTTCCTTTCTTCTTTTCTTTTTTTCAATTTTTTTCACTGTCACTTTCTTTTTTTTTTTTTTTTCTTTTTTTTCAATTTTTTGATCAATGTAAATACCCCTTGTAAAATAAATGACAGGTCCTCTTTATGGAGGACACCCCACAATAAGTATATAAGGGGGTTTCACTTACCCGTCCAGGCGCAGGGCAGCTTAGAAAATAAGAGCCCAATCTTCACCCATCACGGAGGGTTCCTGTCACTTGAGGCCCTTCAAGGACTGGGTATCCCTTTCATGTTTAGGGTCCACTCCCTTGGACCTCTAAAGCATTCTGCAGGAATGCCTTAGCACTGTGGTGTCCAGGATTCTACTTTGCATGGTCCAGAGCCCGGATGTCGCATTAAAGGCAAAACCTTTGCAGGATCTTGTCTCTTTTTTGCGAGTCTTGGGTACCATTTATCAAAGCATATAGAGCCTGTGTCGAATGGCTCAGATTGGTCAATCCCTTTGATTCATCTAAGAACCATTTGTGGGACTAGAGACCTGGAGCTCAGAGAGCTCAAACGTGCCCATCCACCTTGCAGACATTGGTAAAAAAACTGATGTTCTTCCTGTATGGGAGAGGTTATATAGGGGATCACTTCCTGTCTAAGACTGTCTACCAGTGTCCATTCACCTAGAGATGGCGTATAACCCAGTACGTAATGAATATTAGCCTAACTTTGTGTCCCAAGATGTACTCAAAGAAAAAGATTTTACAGGTAAGTATGACGAAAAAATTCTATTTTTTGGCCATAAGTTTATCATGGCCTTTGTGAGCAGATGTGTAGCAAAAGTATTCACTGTATTCTATTGTTTGTGCTTATGTTAAATGGTGTCCATCCTATCCACCTCAGAAAGATGGGAGGCATGGTTGGCATTGACTTGACATTATCCGCAGGTGAAGAGATTTGGGGAATATAGAGTTGTTGTCAGGGAATATAGAGTCCATGGGGTTATAAAAGTCTTCAGAGTGAGGGATACTATGCCTGCAGATATAAGTATTTAAACTGTATTAGACATTCTTTTAAAACTTAAATTACGGTATATGTGAACCCTCACTTTGTAAAACAACCCATTCAGTTTAAAATAGAAATAAAAAAAGACAAAACATTTGTGTAAACATATATATATATATATATATATATATATATATATATTTATATATATATATATATATATATATATATATATATAAAAAATTGCAATTTACCTTAGTTTTCAGCCCCCCCCCTTTCTGACCTGCCAGGCTGCATGCTCAAATAAGGGTATTTTATGAATTTATTTTTATTTTTTGGGCATGGGATCCGCTTCAAAATCCATACTGGACCTGGCACCATGTTTTTTTTATTTTGATTTTTAAATGTTGGCTCATTTGTTTACATTCTGCTGTCAGTGGGGAATCCCCTGATGATAGCAGGGCAGGGGTGACTCATCATTTTTAGGACGCCAGCGGGTGCCAACTCCTTAACAACCGATGATTCATCCCTGCTGGCTGACCGCTTAATGAGTCACAGTAAAAATGTATCGCATTAAAAAAGACTTTATCCTTGTGTGGTAGAATATTATGATTATGGTGACCTTCTTATTTGTACTCCAGACAATGAAGTAAACTTAGCAAACCGTGTGGTAAATGGAGTATCACCTGGCTGCAACATGCAGGAAAAAGGTAAGTCATATGATTGTAAATTGTATGCGTTATGTAATATTATAATAATATATAACACAAACATAAATTGCATTAATCTGTTTGAAGTATGGCAATTATACATTGAAAGATTAGAACTATGTTGTACCTGTCGCATATAATCTAATGGTCGGTGTGAAGCTAGCAGCATGACTATTTATGTTGTAATGGAGATATTGCTCAACTAGTTTCTATGTTCAGCACCACTATCAGTATATGGCAGTAGTACGCGTAACAAGATCCTCTGGCAACCAAAGTGAAGATGCCAAGTAACCCCCCCTTCCCATCTAAATGGATTTGTGCTGCATATACACTAGCTTGGATGGCAGGGGGGGGAAACATGAAATACACTGCCTCTAGGGTTGCAAAACAAAGCAACACACAACAATCTCTCAGTGCTACACTTGCTGCTGGCAAAGAAGAATTGTATGCAATCAAAATTGGATAGTGTGTAAGGAACTGATCTAAATGAACCGCCGGCATGTACATATAGAAAGGCTAGCATGCAATAAAATCGATGATGATTGAAGATGTACACACACACATGTACGTGAATAAGTACCGGAGGTTAAACTGAGCAAAATAAAAAGTAGTCTCTGGCTGACACTGCTGGTTGTATCAAGGCTGAAGAGGGCTGGGAACCCAAACACTGTAACAGAGGAAGGTATGTGGAAGAAGAGGCACCAAGCCACCAGTAGTGTAGCACAGTTTTATTTCAAATTATAGAAGTATATAATATGAATGCACTCACAAACGTTCAAGGTAGCAGGCAGGTACAGGCAAGGTAGCATGCAGTGTGGAGCTGCCTAAGAGTTCCAATCCGTGCTGGAGCCTCTTTGATGACACAGCCACTGCAGGAAGAGTGCAGGGAGTTGGTTTGCTGCTGGGAAACTGCCACAAGGAACTGGAGCCATCGAACGAGCTGCCAAGCCCAATAGGTTCTCTTCTTCCCCATCCCTCTTTTTGCCACCTTATGGGCCATGAAAAACAAAACAAGATAGGAATGTGTTTGCAGCATGGTTAAGCCAGGTTGATTTAGTGTGCATTGTAAAACGGTCAGGTTTTCATCATAATAACCATAAGATATTATTCTATCTGGAAACTAGTAGGCCTCAAATCATCAAAGGTGGAAATGTTATTCTGTAATTGATTTGCCCTTTGCAGTAAAATTATTTTTTCTGGTGAAAAGCATAGTGAAGTTATTTTAAAAAAGGAAAGACGTGTTTTTTTAAAAACGCTGTTTTTTTTCAGTATGGCGCCTCAAACACAAACTTGCGAAGTAGATGAAAACGAAAAAATCTTGCATATTAAACAATAGACAAAATCAGCAAAAAATGAAAGAAGGGGAGGAAGAAATTAATACAAACTGATTGGTTACCTATGGGCCAATGAGTAATTAAGAGGAACAACTTCTATGTAACAACAAACAGTTGCATATTTAATTCCTATGGGAACCACACCTGATTGTCAAATTGACAGCTTAGCCCCACAGATTTTACCAGGAGTGCAGATCTCCCGACTATCTGGCCACAGCCCCAACTGCTCCCTCCTAAGATGATCGTGTCTCTCTTACCACTATGTCTGACCAGCTTGTATGGTAGACACTTCATTTGTGGGAGAAATGTGTGCTCACCAAATTCTCCCTGTTCTGCTATTGTTCTGATTTTTGCAAATTTTTATATTTAGTTAATAATTGTATGTACTTTAGTCTGATCTTGTTGCATAGCCAGCAAATCTTATCTTATACATATGGATTTTAGACAATTATACGTTCATTATACTTTGTGCAGTTTCAGTACCTAGCATTGCTCAGTGCAGCAGCAAAATTCTAAATTATGCAATAGTAGGTGAATGTGTGGAGAAAGCTGGAATAAATTTATTATCCTGCCTCATGTAACCTTCATTCTAATGAAGGGCTTATTCCATAACTGGTAGAAAAATCCCAACAGAAATACACATTATGTATACATATAACTCTCTTCCTCTATCCCTGGGCTCCTATATTTGCCTGTTCTGCCACCAGCAAGTACACAAATTTAAACATTTATGGGGATGGAGGAGTCTGCAGATTTTTGCAAGCAATTCTAGATAAACGAGTAACAAGTAAACCAGCAAACTGTGTGTATATGAAAAATGCAGAGGAATACTCTATTTTGGGCTTACGAGTTCTTTCGTGTTCATCTTTTTCAGAATGCAGATTAGCAAAGAGTAGGACATAATATATAATAGAAGGAAAACAACATTTGTGGGGTCACTTAAAATGTAGAGCAAATATCACTATCCTCTTTTTGTTATTTTCCACAGGCACACTGTATTTGGTGGCCTGTCCATTCAAAAAATTCAGTTTGCAGTATCAAAACTGACATTCTACAGAGTTCTCTTTGCATGACACATTAGAGCAAATTTTGCGAATGAAGGAGAGTCGGTCATGTGACTATGAGAGGTCATATTCGTAAAGCACATTGCAGTGTTTTTTTTAATTAAGTGGGTCATACCACTGCTTTATAAATAGAACCCCAGGTCCAATAAGGCTTCTGTGTACATCCTATTAATTGATAATAGTGTACTGGCCATTACTGTAAAATTAGATGTTTTGTTTATTTGCATAACTCAAATATGTCCTCTGTAGTGTACTATTGCGAATCTAATTTTGTTCAAGCACTGACTTAAGCTGGGTACACACTACATTTTTTATTTTCTGTGCAACCCCACGGGTTGAGCTGAGCTTTTTTTTGTTTTGACAGGGGGACGATTCCCAAAATCCCAGGGTGGGAGCAGATCCTGACTTTTATTTAGTAACGATAGGATTTCTAGCATAAGATAGAAGCCCCAACAATGTACGAACAGCCCTGGTGGGGGCCAGAGCCTCCACCAACCCAAGGAGGCATAATGAGTACTCCCATATGACCACCCACTCATCGCTGTCCAAGTTTAAACAGAACTTTATTTCTTTATATACCATTGACTTTTGAACTGAATAGACACATGCATTTACTGATCATCTCTGGCGACATTCACACCTCTATTTTTCATGTGGCGGTTTTTTATGCATGCTTTACTATTCATCATCATATGCTGCATTTTGCAGAAAACTGCCTCAAACCGTATTTAACATGGCGCACTGAAACAAAACGCTACAGATGTAGACTACTACAGAGCAGCCACTGAGTATTTTCATCCAGTTTTATATGTTGGTGAATGGAAATGGAAGGAATCCAAATTATAGTCTCATAATACAAGTGTTGAAAGGGGAGAACTTTTAATATAGACCATAGCTAAGTTTTCTGCGGCCTTAGTTTACATGCATTTTTGTGGCTTATATGTTAATAATAAAATATCTCAAATGCAGAGTAAAGTGTATAGGTTTGGCTTGTAGTTTTTTTTTTTTTACAACTGGATATTTTAGAAATGGAGAGAAGTTTTAAAGTATAAATCTAAATGCATCTAACAATGTAACGCTCCTAATACAACCATTTCTGTGGGCATGAGAAATAATGTTTTTTTTTTTTTATGGTCTCATGCCACTATGGGTCCCTAGGCACACAACACTTGCTGCACAGTCTCTCACAATAACCAGGCAGTGGATGTTTTTATTTGGTTTTATTGGTGGGTAAACTTGGATGGGGTGCAGGGAAAGCATTTGAAGGAATCTTTGTATTCCTTCTATTCTCATCAAAGAAGCAACCCCTCTTTGCAGAGAGTAGAGACACA